>NW_009695421.1:8113-9803 GCF_000703405.1 Apaloderma vittatum | reverse complement strand
GAACCCGGTCCCTACACCCTGGGCAGCGCCGAGCCTCACTTATCCCGACGTGCCACTGATTCCTCCACTCCTGGGCCTTCACATGAAGAAACGAGATGTGCCAGCCTGGAAGGAAGCCCAGTTTAATGCTATTTTCCTCCGTGCCAAATCCTCTTATCTCTATGGCCACCACGGAAGAGAGATTAGCCTTTTGTCCCACTTCTCCCCGGCTACACGTCTTGCGTTTCAGAGGCAGCAGAGGACCCATGGCCAGGTACTGAATTATGAGAGTGTTTACTAATTAATTGATTAATTTTTATGCACCTCTCCTTCCTTAAGGGAGTCGGAGGCAGAGCAGCACCTGGATGTCCATCTCCTTCGGCTGATGAGACAACAAAGGTTTTGAGTCCAAGACAAATCCAAAACCAAACTTGGGACGTGGGGGTCCACGCTAAGCTCATAAGGACATTACGGCCAACTTGCCTGGGGCAGAAGAAAACAGATTTGGGGCGGCAGCAGCTGCCTACAAGGGCCTGAACGAGACATTTAAGGGGAGACAGAAGGACTCCGCAGGAAGCCACTGTGCTGCTGGAGCTCTGCCGAGGGCAACATCGCTGCAGCAACAAAAGTGCCTGTTTCTCGATGGTCTTCAAAGCCCTCCCAGGACTCTGCCCTGACCGGGAGAAACCCGACGGACCTCGGGCTGCTCCCCATCCCCGCACCCAGAGCAAAGCCCTGCTGTTGGTGACTTACCCGTGTCGGGGTGTGCAGGCGCTTCTGAGCTGGGGCTGCTCGTCCCTTCCCCTTCCAGGATGGACCTTTCCCGCTTCTCCTTCTCTGCAAAAGAAGGAAACCCTGTCACTGCCTGCAGAGCGCTTCCCTGCAAGCTTTTAGGGAAGGAGGGACAGTGGGGACAGCTAGGATGGGCTCCCGGGTCTCCTCAGCCCACAGCAGCCCAGGCTCTGTGTGTGCTTTACAATCTGTAGAAGGTCAAAGCAAAAATCCCAGTGGCAGCAGGGCTCTGAGGTACCACAGGCAAGCACCAGGTCCTTCCCACTCCTCCTGCAAGAAAGGAGCGCAGCCAAACTTTGGCTGGATTTACAAGGCTGTTGAGAGAAACCTGAAAGATGCCTTAAATCACACCAAAGGTTGGATCAACCTTAACAGCAGCCTGGAAATCTGGAGGGTGAGGGGAAAAGGCACTTGAAAGCTGGAAAAAAAACCCAATGTCATCCCTTGAACTTTTGGGTGAAGAGTAGGAAGAGGGGGAAGAAAAACCTCACCTTCCTTAGCCGCTTGCCAGAGCTCAAAGGCGATTTTGAAGGCCTGGGCTACGGTGAGGGTGACCGCTTGCGCCTGGAAAGACAGCGGTGAGGCAGCACGTTAATCGACGGCTCCTCGCGTAGATTTAGATCATTTGGAGGCTTTGCTTTGCAGATTTGTGTATCCGATCAGTCCTCTGCTCCGCACACTCCCCGCCCGGCTGGGGACGGGTAATCAAACACCGATGGAAGAAGAGACTTGCTCCGTGTCTGTCTCACAGCAGACACATCTTCAGCTGTGGCGGGAGGATGGAGGAGGCAGGGACACGGCTGTCACAGCCATCGCGCTGACGCACGGGGAGAGAAGAACTGCTCCTGACCACGGGGCTCTACTACACCCCACACCGAGGTGTGATCTAAACAAGCACAAGTGCTGCACCGCCCCGGGG
>NW_009695421.1:6473-7798 GCF_000703405.1 Apaloderma vittatum | reverse complement strand
TCTTCCCCTGCCCACCCCAAGCTAAGCTGGGGTCTCGCCGGCTTTGACCAACAGCGTGGGTTTGTTTTGCAACAGCCAGGGACACAGCAGAAGCAGGGACACCTCCCCCTTCAGTCCCTCCATCCTTCCTCAAGCAGAGAGCTTGAGCAACGTTTAAAAACCCCACCACCTGAAATAGCCCGAGCTGCTGGAGATGTATAAATAGTGACATA
Source organism: Apaloderma vittatum (assembly GCF_000703405.1). Taxonomy (NCBI): domain Eukaryota; kingdom Metazoa; phylum Chordata; class Aves; order Trogoniformes; family Trogonidae; genus Apaloderma; species Apaloderma vittatum. The sequence goes on along the minus strand of NW_009695421.1, from coordinate 7,586 downwards.
AATGCCAGTTTCATTAGGAGAAGGCAGAGCTCACGAGGAGTTTAAGTACAAGGAGATAACGAGTCGCACTCCGCAAGGCTGGCGCTGCAGGAGCCTTCAGGGTGAGTTTGTTTTACGAAGTTACAAACTAAACGAACCCAGACCCGGGTCCGTAACCTGCAGCCCCCGGTAGCACCGAGGATGGAGACCTGGAGGGGGGCAACGAGCAGAGCACAGGATCCCCCCCAAAGCCAGACACTCCTGTGCAGGGAGGGGCGAGGGGACCCAGCAAACCTATCGGCGCTAATTAAGCCTCGCAAAGCAGGAGAGCTCATTTGAATGTCGGAGCTATTTACATCTTTGATAGAAGTGCAAACGCTTTATGGCAAAAACTTAAATATGGTAATTAAGTATGAAACTCCTCACAGCTGTTTACAATTTAAGCTGTCACTTCTGAATCAAGTTTAATAGACCCAGTTACCGTTGAGAATTACCCATGAACTAAAAATATGGACTAATTATACGCCCATGACTGAGTGTACAGCCAGGGACCCTGCCCCGGGGCAGGGACGGTGCCTGGTCTGGGAGCAGGGCATCACCTCACCAACACGACATTCATGTGGTTTATGAACAAGGAAAAAGAAAATAACTATTTCTAGTTTTTGCCACAAAAGGCCTTGGAGAACTTTATTTGGAGGGAGACGCGCCGAGCTGATGTACCACTAAGATAATTCTTTCAGCACTGGAGAGATTTAAATTCTAATTTGCTGAGCGAGCCTTATCGTCGCCGTGCAAGGACGGAAGCACACGCTGCAGAAACGACAGACAACTTGTAGCTTCCATTATTCTCTCCCCGGAAAAAAAAAATAATTAAAAGAAATAGCTGGGGAAAGCACAGAATATTAACAGAGCTGTGGAGGACCCAGGACTCGCCACGCCAGGAGCCAGGAACAGCTCTCGGGACATTTGTTTCCCTGCGGATTTGGGAGATCCCATTCTCAGCTTGGGCCCTGCAACAGGCACCAAGGGAAGGATTTCTGGGGGCAGAGGATCTGACTTGCCCTTCCTCTCCCCTCCTGCTATGGGCAAGGGGCTCAGCCCCAGCTCTGGCTCTACTGAAGAGACCCCCAGGGC
>NW_009695421.1:5804-6390 GCF_000703405.1 Apaloderma vittatum | reverse complement strand
CAGCGGGAAGAAAACCCCAGGAGCAGGTTCAAAGCAAAACCCAGAGATTCTTTTCCATAACAGGTCTCTGCTCCGAGCCACATCCTCGACACGCAGCAGGGTCTCCTGCGCTGCTCCCAGGGGGAGGACACGGCCCTGTCTGCAAAGACGCCACTAAAAATTGGATGAGGAGCTTCAATGGCAAGAAATGGAAGGAAGCCAGGGCAGCCAGCCCAGAACCACTGGCTAAATGCCTCCCATCAGTGTGGGACCGTCGCTGCCAGCCTCCCCAAGGACTTCCCTGCCTGCCAAAGCCTCTCCACACGCGGGCGTCACACCCGCTCCAGCAGCCCGGGGCAGGGGAAGCGGATGCTGAGCAGGAAAGAGCCCCGGCAGCCAGGACCGCAGCACGGCAGCGGGGTTTCAGGCACTGGTGCAGGCCCAGGTCCTCTCACCCCAGATCTTGGGGCAGAAAGGCCTTTACCTGCCAAGAGGATGGGCTGAATCCAGCCCGGAGTTCCGCCCGCTCGGGAGCGATGAGCGGTGCTGCCGGGTTTAACCGCCCGCGGGCAGGCGGGGACGGCAGGCGGAGGGGTGGGGGTGGCGG
>NW_009695421.1:0-5777 GCF_000703405.1 Apaloderma vittatum | reverse complement strand
GTTATCTCACCAGCACAGCCCCTTCTCTGCTTCCTCCTCCTACAGCCACATCCCCATTTCTTCCTCTGGACTGACCATTTTCCGTTTGGTACAGAGGAAGGCATGGCACTCCAGGTTCTCATTGAGCTGGTTCTGGGCAATGTAGGCAAACACTTTATCGTGGATCTTGTCTGCCGTGCAGTAGGATATCCTGAAAGACAGAATGAAATGTCTTGTCTGGGGCACTGCGCGCAAGGGAGATCAACCAACCCCTCCTCTGACCTGCCAGCAAGCGCCTGCCCCAAGCAGGGAAGGCAGAGGGAGCACAGGAACGTCACCAGGCTTCGCTGCTACTCCTTCCCAAAGCAGAGGAGACGATGCCACTGGCTCGAGCACGCTGTGGTGTGAACCATGGGCATGAGAGGCAGGAGAGAAAAGTGTTTCACCTTGTGGGAAAGGACAGGTTAGAGAAGGTAAAGACTCTGCAGTGTGCCAGCCTGGGGCTGCGCCTGACAAACGCTCTGCCTTCAGAAGAGAGACTCGGAAGATTTTCCTTGGAGGGGAAGCCTGCAAGGAGAGAGAAGGACTTGCTCTCAGCCTACGATTTAAACCTGAGGCTCAAATCCAGAGAAAGAGATCAATGCAGGGATGCCCGAGAAAAGCTGTTGGAAGGGCTGAAATTCAGGCTCCGAGATGCGCAGCAGCAGATGCACGGGATGGTCCGAGACACCCCTGAGCACAGGGACATGGGGAAGGAGGCTCAGCCTCCCATCCCCGTCACCTCTCTAAGCCCCTGGGCAGGGCAGGGTGACTCCAAAACGCTGAACAAAGCTCTAGAAGAGCAACACAGGCTGGTCTGTTTGGGGAGACCAGGTTGTGACGGAGGGCTCAGCTCTCTTTGGCATGGGAAGGGGACCCTCAGCATCACCCAGAGCCACCTCTCATGGGTCCATCCACGCCGGGAGCTGCAGGACTGAGCGTCTCGTCTGAAGTCAGCGAGCACAGGTCAGAGCAGCCCCGGAGGTTTAGTGCAAGGCAGCAGCAGGGGCTAGCAGCGAGCAAAGCCTCTTCGCTGGGCACGCAAAGGATCAGACAGGTGTTAAGGAAAGAGAAAACCCAAGGAAAAAGTGGGACACTGCGGTGAAAGTTTTCCCATGGCCCCACGCTGCCCCTTCAGCTCCTTCTCTTGCTGCCCTCCAGAGTTTACAGGGAGAGGACTGGAAGGTCCCAGCTCTCAGCAGATGCTGGGACTTAAAAAAAAGCCACATTCAAAAATCATTTACACTGCGTTAGTTTCTTGTTGCACACGAGGATGCCTCTGCTCAATGGCCTACATTTTGTTTTCCAGAGCTGAGCCGTGATCCAGATTAAAGAGGCACTTGGAAGTTCACTCCTTTCTCCCATTTTTTTTCCCAAAACAGCATGGCCACCCCTTTAATAATCACGACAAAGCTGCAGGTTATCTGCGCATGCACGTGACCCTTCCATCAAGCCCAGTGCTCGGCTCGATATTCGATGGCTGTTAATTTCCAGGGAAAGCATCACTCGCACCCTGAATCGAGCTGGGGCTGTGACCGAGGCCCCTGGCAGCGCCAGCAGCTGTGTTTTAACCCCGACCTGCCCCAGTACGTGATCTGGGACAAGAGCGCGGAGCCAGCATCATCCCAGTGACTCGAAAAGCCAAAGAGAAGACAGTAGAGGTGTTAGAGGGAAGCCCTGGACCGCCACCGGTGCAGCACACTCGCAGAGTGGGGAGATGGTCCCCGCCAAGCACACAGACCCCCGCTCCCACCGCGCCAGCACCTCTGGCGTCACTCCCCATGTCAACAGCTGCCTTCAGTCAACTGAATCGAGAGGATTCATTCGTACATGAGCATTGACCGGGAGGAGAAAAGCTTTATCGACAGCTGTTAAAGCATCTGGGGAGAATTTCAGGCAGCATCTAAAAACCCCGGCCCTAGGGCTCTGCCACACCAGCGCTGTGATCCCTGTTTTGGCGCAGCTGCTTTGCCCAGCTCTGTGCTTGAGCAGCGGGTTTATCTCCCGGGGAGGGCTGGGGCTCAGCACCGGTGGCTGCAGGCGACTGCTTAGTTCGAACTGGAGAAAAGCAAGCGGGTTAGTAGTCTGGTCAGAGAGCGCCCCAACCCAGTGCTCCCCATCCCACATTTAGTGAAGGGGGATGGAGCAGCAGGTGAAGGATAGAAGCAGGGTCTGAGGGACGTAGAGGGAGAAGGGATGGAGGAGATGGAAAGGATTAGATCCAAGCCGAGCTCTGTTCCACCAGGCCTGCGCCTACCTCCAGACTCTTTGGAAGAAATACTTGCTAAAGCCAGAGGAATGGATATGGGACAATCCATCCTCACCCTCCCCACACCGGTACTGGGTCTCAACAGCTGTCCCAGCCCTGCTCCTCATCAGAGTTATTGAAAACGACCCAAGCAGCCAGGGAGGGGAGAGCAGCCCCAGCTCCAGCGCTCGCATCCTCGCCTGCTCAGGGATGCTCTGACCACCCTCCCAATTTCAACTCACCACCACCCTGGTGCTTCTGTTGCCGAAACCAGGCAGTAAAGCCACGTTTGGCCACGGAGCACTCGGCTGCAGATCTGCAGTCCGTGCACACAACACCTCCAGGCTTGCCACGTCCTTCCTCACCCCAACTGGACAGACAGAAATTTACCTTAAACGTAGCAACCACCCTCCTTCCCCCACCTTCACTTTCCATCACAAGGCGATGGCCAGCGAGGCGTCAGCTCAGCCTGGGACGAGACCGGAGCAGACGAGGAGCCTCAGGGCGAGCGCCCGCTGAAGCACATCCCGTAACCCACCTGTATATGGAGATGTTCTCGATCAGCTCGTTCGTTCCGCTGTCGTTTAACACGATCCCTCTGGGCGAGACTTTCAGAGTCACTTTCTGCAGCTTCTTCCCACTTGCTTTTGCCTTTGGAAGGAAAAGAGGGAGGGGAAAGTTACGGGCTTTTAATAGTGATACATCCCAGGGTACGTAAGCAGAGCAGTGACTCTATACGTGCGCTGCCTAACAGGCATATTAATAGCATTCGTTAGTGCGAGAGACTGAATTTACTGCCAGGTGTGAGAAAGCACTTGTTAAAACTTTTCCTTCCCTGAAGCAATGATTTTTGCTGGCATTAACGAGACAAGGACACACGCCGTGCAGAAGCACTTCCAGCCCAGCACCTCCAGGAGAATTTCCCCGCGGCCATCTGCACAAAGCAGCGGCTGCTGTGAGAGCTCCTGGTGAAACCCCGAGGAGTTTTGTCTTCAGCGCCAGCTCCAGAGCAGAAGGGGACACCAGCATGAACGCAGGAGCCGTGCTGGGAGCAGGACGGTGCTGCAGGACATGGGCTCCCAATCAGCCGGCTTCAGGCTGTGCTCAAACCCTGTTCAAGTGGCAAAGCATCCTCCACAGCAAGGTCAGCTTAAAAAATAACTAGGCTTTTAAATGCCACTTTCTCTTATTTACTAATCTCAGGCTTTCAGCCTTCAGGTTACGTTAAGCTCATTGCCCAGCTTCTCTCTGAAAAAATCAAATAAATATCTACATCTAGCTAGTTATGGACTGCAGAGCTGGATCCTCAGCCCTGCTCCCTGGGGACTTCTCTTGAGCCACATCCAGACTGGTGGGCGGTTGGTCCTGCCCCTCCGAGGTTGGCCTCAGCCCTGGGGCTTTTATTTCAAGGCTCCCTTCTCGGTTGATCAGAGCAGACGTGAAGGGCTCTGCCAGCAGCTCCTGTTTCATGCAAGTGCTCCCCTCCCTCCTGTCCAGCTCAGCACATGCCAGGAAAGGCTCCGTCATTACCCAGCACAGTTCGCCACCCCATTGAGTTTTACGACAGTTAACTGCACAATTGGGTCTTTGCCTCATTCAGTTTTATAAGGGCTTAAAGAAGCGCTAATTTTACTTGAAGCCCGGTGAGCAGGGGCTCTGGGGAGGCTCGGTGCTGGAGGATGGCTGAAAATTGCTCCCTCTTGCATCAGAGGTTGCAGAGGAACGGCGGATATATCGGCTGGGAATCGGAGCAAGCTGTCCCGCTCCCTTCTCCTCTTAACCCTCCAAAACCTGGGAAGGAAGACCCAGAACTGCATGCCAGCTCCTGGCCACGCACTGGCGGCACTCCGAACGCTGTCCCTGCCCTGCACGGGGACAGGCAGCCCTGGGGAAGGCCGACTGCACCAGGTCAGAGAGTTCTTCCACACCCAGGGTCACCCAAGCTTATCAAGGGAAGCCACAGCTCAGACGTGCAAGCCCAGCTTTCCACAGCGGCTTTTGAGACTCTTCCCAGTGACAGACGTGTCTGAAGAGCAGGAGACCGAGCTCTGCTCCAGCACAGGCACTCACGGTGGCGACGATCCTTTTGACGGCGGCCGCAGAGAGCTCCTCTCCTTTGGGCTGCTCCACCAGCGTCATGCCCATGTACTTGAGGCTGAAGAGCATCCCCTCCAGCAGCGTCTCGCGGGTATCGGTCCAGTTCTCCGGGAGCTCTAGAGAGACATCAGAGAGGCCCAAAGGTGTAAGGACAGCCCTGTCAAGGGAGGGTTTGGGTACAAGCTGGGAAGGAGATTGGGCAGAGACCTGGCTGTTGGAGGGGGTGACAGCACATTCCAGCCATGCAGCAACTGCAAAGTGCTAACGATGTCCTCGGCAGCCTCCGGAGCCCTCTAAGGCAGCAAAACCAAACTCCCAGAACTTTTTCCATGAGCCCCAGCAGATCTCAGGAGCTCTTTAAGATCCATCAATTCCTCAGTTTACCTTATGAGTGCCCAGGTTCACACCATGACCAAAGGGACTCTGAGCCCCAGCCAGGGACAGGGAAGGGCTCGGTGCCACCCCACGCTCAGCAATCACCTCACCCTGTGCCAACCAGCAGCCACCCGCTGAGGCTAAGATGGGATTTGCCGGTAGCTAAGCCCATGCATGGCTACAGGCACCCAGGTGACGTGCTGTGAGTCGCTAAATTTATCACCAAGACTCCACCGCACAGGTGAAACCTCAGCAAAGAGAGGTCTCTGTTCTCCCCTGGCAATCACCAAGGAGGCCATCAGCCTCTCCCCTGATGTGCTGGGGGAGCTGGAAGGACGATCATAAATACAGAGATATACAGGGACCAGACTGAAAGTCAGGAGTGGATTTTATAGCCTGAAATCACACCGCAGGAGCCAACTTCCAGACACGGAGCCGGCATCCCAGGACCTGCAGCTCTCATGTTTGAGGAAGGTCTTGCTTTGAGCAGACGGCAACAAAACACGGCTCTCCCAAGGTGCCCCCCAGCCCTGGGGGGCCGTGGGGCTCCCAGAGAGGGGATTCTGCTCACCGCAGACAAAACACGTCCCTGAAGGCTTCAGTGCCTTGTATCCAGCGTCTACACAGCGGGGCCAAACTCCACAGCTCCCTGCGAACCTGCAGCACCGTGAGGGCAGGGCTGCACGGATCGGGGGGACGGACGCACCCCTGGGGTAACCCCCGGTGACTCAGCCTCCCGGTGAAGGCAAGACCGGAGATAAACCACGAACCCTGGCACCACTCCTCGCGCTGGGCGTGGAGCAGCGAACCACCTTTTTTAAAGTAGAAGTGACAGACGGTGGGTGGGTGGGTGCGAGTGGTCCCAAGGGGACACAAGGGTTTGCAGGAGGACAGGGGCCCTGCGCTGACACACAGGTCTGAACCCTGGGGAGGCAAAAGGAAAAAAACTAGGAAAAGTGGGACACTGCATTTCCCCTGTGTCCTGGCTACAAGCAGAGGGAACCAGTGAAAAGTCTGGATTTCTCAAAAGCCATGAGTG
>NW_009695420.1:0-200 GCF_000703405.1 Apaloderma vittatum | reverse complement strand
AAAAAGAAATATATAGTTTAAATGTAGGTTTGTTTTTTTTTCCTCTTTCGGAAATAAAAATCACGAGCGCTTTGGCGACGCGCTCGCTCCATTTTTAAGCTTTCATTTCTGTGGGATTTCATCTATTTTATTTTTTTTTTCCTGTCTCCGTCTCATCGCCTCAGCCTCTTGCGGGGATCGCGTCCGCGGAAAACCCGCAA
>NW_009695419.1:0-735 GCF_000703405.1 Apaloderma vittatum | reverse complement strand
AATCACTCTTCATTTACCCTGGAGGGAATGGCAAGTAAGTGTTCTGAGGTGATCTAGAGACCCCTTGAAGAAGAAACTGTAACACAGATGTGTTGGTGAGTGCAAATCTGGTCATGCAAAGCAGGGAGTCTCACTACAGTTGATCTCCCTGGTTCCCAGTGTCATCTGATTGAGTCTATCATCTTAGTGGGGGACTCTCTCTGTGTAAAGAGTGAGGAGAGGCATGGATGTTCCTGGGGATGGGAGGAGTTTTAGTGCATTGGGAACTCTGAAGGACATCATAGAAATATTTTGGGGTGCAGGCTAGAGCTGCATGTTTTGCCTTGTCCTTAGGTTGACGACCCAACTGAATATACAGTGAGGAAGAAATCAGCAGGGTGCTGTGCCTTGCACAGGTGCATAAAATAGTGTTGGTATCACCCTGATGCAGCTATTGCTGATCAGGGGTAGCACAGCATCAAGGATTTATCTGTTTCTCACTCTGCTATGACAGCAAGGAGGCTGTGGTTGGGCAGAAGACTGAGAGAGGAGAAAATCAGGAGAACTGACACGAGAGGACCAAAGAGCTATTCCATGCCATATGGCCTCTTGTTCAGCCCTAAAATTGGGAGGGGAATTTCTCCAATGTAGCCGTTGCTCAGAGACCACCTGCGCATTGGCTGCTGGTGTGAGTGATTCATTCCTCATCCTGTGTTTACTTTTCTTTTTTTTCCCTTCCACTTACTAAATTGTGTT
>NW_009695418.1:31764-32004 GCF_000703405.1 Apaloderma vittatum | reverse complement strand
CCTGCAGATGGGCTCGCTAGCTTCCACAGCTTCCTGCGCTCTGAGTTCAGCGAGGAGAATGCTGAATTTTGGGTGGCCTGCGAGGACTACAAGAAAACCAAGTCTCCCATGAAGATGGCGGAGAAAGCCAAGAAGATCTATGAGGAGTTCATCCAGACCGAGGCACCCAAAGAGGTCAGTGATGACAGGGCAGGAGATGGTACCAGGAGGGAAGAGGCTGCCCTCTGGTGGGCTTCAACC
>NW_009695418.1:30618-31719 GCF_000703405.1 Apaloderma vittatum | reverse complement strand
TGTACCCTCGGCGAGGGGCAGCCCCATCCCACGTGCTGCACTCCCACTCTTCACAGAGCTGGTGCCCCTGTTTGCATGCTCAGCCTCTGCTGGGCTGCCTCCTGCCATGGGCACCTCCAGCAGCTGTCTCCCTCTCCTTGCAGAGGGCTTACATGGATCAAAACGGATGACAATTTACAGTAATCCTCCTCCCCGAGTTAGCCTTGCTGCAGGATAGACCTCATCCTTACAGATTTGCCACCAATAATTCCCCCAGATAAGTCAACCTGCTTCACTCCCTCCCCATAACCTTTGTGTGGTTGCTGGGATGGAGCAGGCAAGGGGAGATGCCACCACCCACCCCTCATGAAGGCAGAGTCCCCATCCCTCTTACACTTCCGTCACAGGTGAACATCGACCACCTCACCAAGGCGGTGACCATGGAGAACCTGGTGGAGCCATCACCAAACAGCTTTGACATGGCCCAGAAGAGGATCTTTGCCCTGATGGAGAAAGACTCCCTGCCCAGATTTGTGCGGTCAGAGTTTTATCAAGAGTTAATCAAGTAGCGACGTGGCAGGGCTGTGCGAGGCGTTCCCTGCGGGCGGTCCCACTGCTTCTATCCAAACACCTGCCCCTTCTGCAGTCGCTTTGCTTTCTTGATACCACCCCAGAAGAGCACCCAGGGGCGTTGCTAAACATCTCCCCACCGTGCTTTGGACTGTCAGATGTTGTGATAATTCCCTGCTTACAGTCTTTTTCCTCTCCCACACAAGACCAGTCAGCAGAAACTCCTGGTGATCCTTCCTGGGTTCAGGACCCAGGAGGGTGGTGGAGCAACCCCAGCCCCGCAGTGACCTGGAGTTTCAGCTGCCATGTCCCTGGCACTGCGGGGCTTGGCGTTAGCCAGAGGCCCTGAGGCACTGGCTTTGCCCTACTTCTTAGGACATGACAATATCTCTCCCAGTTTTGCCTGAGTCACTGGTTTGGCCTGGGCTTACCCCCTCCTCCCAGCTCCCCAGGGTGCTGCCGAGGGGCACAGGGTACCCTGTGGGTGCTGAGCCCAGTGCTCCTGCAACCCCAGCAAGGGGCACATCCACTGTGCAGTTGGCATCACCTTCT
>NW_009695418.1:29971-30205 GCF_000703405.1 Apaloderma vittatum | reverse complement strand
CTGCCGCAGCAGTTTCTTGCTCCAGTTGCTTCTCTTTGCAGTAGGCACGGCAAAGCGATCCTTCTGCACAAACCTCATCGAGAGGCGTTGGTTAGAGAAGGGAGGAAAATCATGCCGGGGGAAAGCAAGCTGCAATTGCAATTGTTCAGCTCCAATTAAAAAAAAAAGCCAAACCACCACCCCCAAAAATGAAACTCAAACACAAAACCATCATTGGAAATATGAAAAATAAAC
>NW_009695418.1:16845-29903 GCF_000703405.1 Apaloderma vittatum | reverse complement strand
CCATAAGGCTGGCTCTTAAAAAGACCAGCCCTTTTCAAATGATTCCAAGCCAGCCCACTGCTTTCTACCAGAAGAAATCATATCTGAGGATGGGGCAAGGGCAGATGTGAAAGGTGGCTGGGGTCTTATACCAGCCTCGAGGCAAATGAATGCAATGAGCCCCTGCTCTATGGGGCCTGGATGTTTCTTCCCTGTGATAGTTTTCTGGTGCAGCATCTGCTGGGCTGTGGCTTGCAGCAAACTGCTTAAGCTGGGCAAAATAACAAATGATGGTGCTCCCAGCAGCACCCTGGAACAGCCACCCCCCCCCAAGGCTGCTCACCCTCAACTGCAAGTCATGAGACTCCATCCGAAATGCAGTAACATAAACAACGGGTTTGCCAGCCTCTTCAGGACTTTCAAGATCTGATCAAAACCCCACCAGCCCCAAATATTTATACTTTATCACTATGGTGATGAAGAAAAATACATCCTATGCTTCAGGAAGTGGCTATGTTTTCCAGGCTGGGATGGGGAGGCAGGGGAAGGATGGAGGCCATCACTTTTTTAACTCTGGAAAAAAATGCCCTGGGAAAGTCAGTGCTGGAGCGGCAGGAGCTGGTGCTTGGGGGGGCATTCCCCCCGGGTGAGTGGCTTGGGTGGCCCCAAAGAGCCCACAAGCAGCAGAAGGGTCCTATCGAAAGGACGCAGGATGCCCTGGCAGAGGCCACTGCCTAGAGATGGTGGGCAAGGAGGGCGAGGCAGGAGCAGGGCTGAGTGCGGGATGGGGGGCTTGACCAGCCCTTCTGCTGCAGGGCCCTCCCACCACCTCTGCCCAGCTGTGCTGCTTGCGCTGTCTTCGCGTTGCCATGAGCTGGTGTCAAGACAAGCAGGTTGAGCATGTCCAAGCTCCGCATTTACAGCAGGATTCACAGAAATGCAAAACCAGGCTTCCCTGCAGAAACACCCAGATCTTTCATTTCTACTTAATCGTTTGGCAGCTATTTCCAGATGCCCTCCCATGTTTCACAGTTACAAGCCAAGGCTGAGGTGCTGCTGGAGGCTGGCTTGCTGCACGCCATGGAAACGTGAGATGCCATTAGCTGCCGCAGGGAGGTGTGGGGCAGGGGGAAGGTGTCTGGCTATGTACGTGCTGAAAAGCAGGGTGGAGGCTGGATTCAGGAGAGGTGAAACAGCTCTATTGGAAATCCCTCCCCAGCTTGGTATTGGAAGTCTAATGTAGCGGCTGATTGAACAGGTGCCAGCGAGCAACAGGGTGGCCATAAAATGTGGCCCCTCAAGTGTTCTGGAACTCTCGGGAAGTTGTGTTTGTGTAGCAGGGTGGTTTGGCTAATTACTTGGGCAGGCTCGCCCCAGACAGGCAAAAACCCCACAGCCAAGCTTTCCACAGGCCCAGAGGTATTTACTGTCGGGCTGATACCAACCATTATACTCCTGGTAGGAAATACTACGTGTACTTTATCACTCCTGCTCTCATGAAGTTTAGCATATGTATGAGCACTCTTCACATGACACCATACATCTGTAACCCTATAGACACATACAAGTATACACCGTTATCTACATACTCATCACGTGGGCATCCAGATCCCCAGTGAGTCAGAGAGCCAACAAGCAGCAGTTCTGGAGATGGTGCTTGGAGTCTGTCACAGAGACGAGCATGTGTGGGTTTAGTGCGGTCCCGGGTCCTGTTGAGGGAAACCTTGGCCATCCACCAGGGCAAACATGAAGGTGCATTTTCCAGAACATCCTCCAAAAATCACCCAGTGTCCACAGCCAGTGGGTATCGGCAGCCCCGGTGCCTCCTGGCACCCGAGTGGGCACGGGAGGCAGGTCTCCTGCTCTCCGAGGGACCCCGAGCCCTGCCATGGGGCAAGGCAACCCCATGCTGCAGCCAGGGTCCCCGGGCACCAGGTGCTGCCCTCGTGCCTCCTCGGCACCCATTCCCCACCACAGGACGTGTGGAGGAGAGCTCTCTGCAGCTGTATGCCTCGGCTTAACGCTGGGGGATCTCTTGCTGCACGTTTTCTGGTTACTTCAGTGACCCGGACCCTCGCACCTCACTGGCCATGGTGGGACCACCCAGCTCTCCCCCTGCACGCCAAGGTAGGGCTGTGCTGGTGCTGCCTGGTCCCAGCACTGGGGATCACTGAAGCCTGTGAGGGGCAGAGAGTGTCCCAGGGCTGCCCCAGGCTCCCTCCAGTCCTTGGTCACTGCCTGGAGGGTGGCAAGGTCAAGAGCAGGGATCAGCTCCTCACACCGAGAAGCAGCAGGTTTTCAGTCGGATATTCTCCGTGGGATTTCCACTAGAGATCTTCATGCAGGGAAGACGTGGAGTGCTGGCGTGTGCTGAGGAACTGGTCGTGTTAACTCATATTGTTGTACCACTCAGTAATCCACATATAAACATATATTTCTGCTACTGTCTCAATGGACTATTCATTTTGTCTCCTTGTGCTGAAGGTGCGGCATTTCCTTACCCCTACGGGGCACTCTCAAAACCCAAGAGCCCTGGCAAGACCCAAGGCCTCTGACAGCTTCTGCTGAGACAGACGTGGCAGCTTCTCAGGAAACTGAAAAGGGAATAAAAATATCACCCCAGGAGGCTGGTCCAGAGGAAATGCCCCAGCGCCAGCACAGCACAGGCACCCCCAGATCCTGCTGCCTGGGTGCTGCCTCAGGCTTCAGCTTGCAGAGTCGGCTTACGCCCCAGCAGCAGCCGCGGTGCCTGGGGCAGGGGCTGAGCAAGAGCCAGCCCTGCTCACCCCTGGCTCTGCACTCGAAGGGTTTGGGCTCAGGGACAGGTTGAGCTCTGAGCTAAAACTTGTTCCCCTCTGGCGCTCTGGGTGGGCAAGCGTTCGCAGCAAGGAGGTGCTCCCCTGAAGCTGGGGACCTCGTGCTCACCCCAGCCCTTTAGCAAGGACGGGTGGTCCTGGTGCTGAGCTCACTGTCAGGCACAGCGTGGACCCCAAAAAGCCCCAAAACCCCCGGGCTCACGGTGCTGAGGGTATCAGAAGGATATAAATGGCAGCTCCATCTTTCCATAATTCAAACAACCTCTGAGTGAAGCCGTTTGTAAAATGACTTTTTAGAGTAATCTTGGCCAACAAATTGCATCTCCATGCATTTTCTTCAGTTCACACAATGGCATTTTAGACGGGACTAATGCAAACATTTTTATTTAGAATGTATTCATCAGTATTTAAATATCAATACAGTTTTTGCAATAGTTACCAAGAGATCCCAGTACCAAGGGAAAATAAAACATAGCCACATGCTTGGCTATGCTCAGAGCTTTAGCAAGCCTCTCCATCATTTAGCTGAACATGCAAGCTGATACGTGTCAGTACAATCGAATAAATACAAAATAAAGCAAATGTCAAAATAGATGTTTCTCTGTGGGCCTGGATGTGCCTACTGGAGAACTACGGCCTCCTCCTGCCACGTCAAAACCCCAGTGTGAGAACTGTTGTCTGGACTGGGACACAGAGCGGGGAATACACGGCTGTCAGAGCAGCGATATCCAACTGGGGAGAGACGAAGGGTTGGGGGACAGTGTCACCGAGTGCCACTCGACTGCTGAGAGCAGGAGGTCTCAGCTGTTGGCCGGTGACACGCGGTACTGCAGCCCGAGATGGCAAGCCCTGCGTCTCTTCCTTGTGCCTCCAACTGCAGGTCATCGTCAGCCCCAAAGCCCCCAGTAAAGGCCACGTCTGACCCACAGCAACTAAAAAGTAAGCTGCCTTCCGGTGAAGTCCAGGAGCAGTAATGAGACTGACACATTCCTCCTACCATCTTCAGGAAAAAAAAAAGTGAGTCATGCCTCTATTGAACTATAAACTCACATAAATAATATTAAAAATAATAGAAAAGACATTTTCAAGTACTCTCAGGCAGGGTCTTTCCTCCCCAGCTGTTGTGGTTGTGGTCCTATTCCCTCACAAACTGGTCCATGCAATGCAGGGCAGGTAAATCTGAATTCAGATGGCGCTCCCAGAGTTAGTACATTCTGGGAGAGAAGGAACATAGAGTCATAGAATGGCCTAGGCTGAAAGGGACCTTAGAGATCATTTAATCCAACCTCATGGGCAGGGATGTCTCTCAACTAGATCTGGCAACACATGGGGACCGAATGGGGATCGAACCCGCGACCTTGGTGTTATCAGCACCAAGCTCCAACCGAGCTAACCAGCCCCCATGTTTCTGTTCTGCTCAGCTATGCTATTTAGTCTGGAAACACAGCAGTTAGTAAGATGAAATAATGAACGTCCCCTAAAATACTAGCTCTGTATGGTCCTAGGAAAGATCCTTAGGCAGAATAAAACAGATACTACAGAGGGAGAAGTCGCCAGAAGGGAGAGTTTCCCTGCGACTGTGGCTGTGGTTGAGGGAGGCTGTTTGTCTTGGAAGTTTTGGTCTTCCTTCAAGCAAGAGTAGGAGTTCTGCTTAGGTCCAAATACTGTAACGCAGCCTGAGTTCTGAGCAAATACTGCCAAAGATATTTGGGAGCTATATGAACAGCTAAGGACCAGAGCAAACCCTTTCCAAGCTTTTGCCGATTAGAACGGGCAAATCACAGTCCCGAAAGCTTCCCTTGGCTTCCTCTTTCCCCGCTGCTTTTCGGGTGTCAGGCCGTGGCACCGCGGGTCTGCTCCCCTGGTGGGTAGTGCTGGGTCTGAGCCTCTGCTCCCCCCGCACCGCCCTCCTGGGCTCTCCGGAAACACAGCGTGCGAGCAGTGATTGCACCCAGCTTTCATGTCAGACAGACACAGACTCCAGGGCTCCTACGCCAATGGAGTCAGAGGAGGGTTTGCTACACAGACTGAGCCTGGCTTGGGTTACAAATGCTGGCTGTAGCATGACATGGGATACAACTGGGACATTAGACAGCTATTGGAGACAGCTCTGCTGCTTCATGCCAATGAATGCTTTTGCTGCCGCGTATTCTTGCGAGAGCTCAGCCCGCTCCTGCCTTGTTGCAGGTTCAGGCGCACTGAGAGATGATGTTGGAGTTGCAGTCTAAGGTGTGAGTGTGGCTTCTTTTGCAGTTTTCAGGCCCACAGCCAGCACCAGGAGGGCTGACCAAGTCCAGGTAGTAGGGAGACTTGAGAAAACGGCGGTAGGAATCCTTTTCCATGAGGGTGAATATTTTTCTCTGAGCCTCATCAAAGCAGGACAGTGTAGGCTCCAGCATATTGTGGCTCGTCTTCTCCCGTGTGCATGAATCCAGGTTCACCTGTGGGGCAAAGGGACAGTGTAAGTAGAATCTGTCCCAGAAGTGGCTACCACAGGTAAGGGGAAATCCAAGCGTGTCTCCACTGAATGTGCTTCAGCTGTCCTTGGTGGGCAGCTCTCCGAAACACCTGTTTGACACCCTGCAGCCTTGGCAGAATGTGTGACTCTGCTGCTGGATGACCTGTTGGAGAAGACTGACACGTACCCCTCTGGGATAGGGCCAGCTAGGAAACCTGAACAACAGTACAGAGGCAGCTGGAACACTGGGATTCACAGTCCTCCTGGGCTTCTCCCACCTGAGTGTGCATGTCCCATGGCCACATATTCACACCTAAACCCACTTCTCTCCATTCAAGTTTAATACGAAAGCAATACAAATGACTCCATTTCCTTGCTAACTAGCAGAGAAGCAGTGCTCTCCAACTCATAGGACTACCAATTTCTACTTCCCTGTGCTGCTGGCCTGGTTAGGAATTTAGGATGATGCCTTCGATTAAGAAATGTTCTGTGCACATACCTCTTTTGTTGCCTGCACCGAGATGAATTCATCATAGATCTTTTTGGCCTTGGGGCTGAGCTTGGCTGGTGACTTGGTCTTCTTGTAGTCCTCACAACTGACCCAGAACTCGATGTTTTCCTCACTGTACTCAGATTTTAGAAAAGCACGGAACGCAGCCAGTCCTCCTACAGATTGTTTAGAGGAACACCAGATCAGGTAAGAGTGTCAGTTCCTGGGCAGTCACATCCTGTGAACCCCTGCAAGCAGCAATCCTAGAGCTGACCGAATAACTCCCCCGGGGCTGGCAGTGGGGACGGCCGCCTGTCCCCTCTGCAGTCGCTCGTGCATGCCAAGGGAGGCTGCGATTGAGACAGGCCCTATGGGGATGTCACATGCGGGTCCTCAGCTGCTTGCTCCCCCGCTGACCTTCAGTGTCTCTGCCAGGAGAACACAAGCAACTCCTGTGGTCCCAGGGGAGGCTGAGGAGGCAGCCACCACACACTGCAGAGTCTCAGGCCGTGGGAACAGCGTGAAGGAAACCACAAGGACACCAGCGTTGCCTGGAACTGACAGGAAGACAAAGTCTCCCATGGGCTCAGCTGCAAGCAGTTTCTCTGCTTTTTGGTTTTTGTTTAACTCACTGTGTGGCGCAGCCTTGCCTTTCCCTCGCACAGGGACTAAACCAGTTGCCTTCACAAAATGGGCAGCTGAGCAGCAAGTCAAAGCCCCACTCATGACACATTGGGATTGTCCCTTGGATCTGACCAAGAGGCCCCTTCACCACCCCTCCCAGAGACCTGGGTGGCCAAAGAAGCTACTGTGAGCTGCCCAGAGACACAAGGTAATGCCCTGCACACCCTCCAGGGACTGCTCACAGGACAGACACTCTGCAGGCAGCAGAAGGGCCCTCTTTACTTACTTTCATGGTGAATCAAGTTTTCCAAGGAGTCTGCCCACTTTCGTACTTCCTCTTGGCTAACCCTGAAAGGAGACAAGGGCAGAAACACAGGATTTAAGGGGAGTACAGAAAGGACAAATTTGGTCTTTTGCTCAGCACCATTAGAAGAATCTTTTTCCCTGACTGCTGTAAGAGCATAAACAAGAGACCAAGAAGGAAACGTCTGCTTGCTTTACAGAGACCTCTGAGGATCCCAGATCTAATCTACAGAAATTCTGGTTTGCAATCCCTGCCAGCAGCCATGAACTGGAAAAAAAAAGAATATTCCTTGAGAAATTGTTGGGGACTTTGTGTTTATTTTGCGACTGGCTGCTTGTGTTTATTTTGTGACTGGCTGCATCTCTTGCTGGTGCACAGAGCTTGGACCACTCTTAGAAGTCATATCAGCAAAAGATAGATTTCTTTAACCTGTCAGGGGCACGGTAGCTATATGCAAGAGAGAGCAATGTGGGAACTAAACACACATGGGCAACATGGGAGCACATCCTGTATTCATTCTCCCTGCCATATCAGAACATCCTGGGGCTCATCTGTTCCAGGAACATACTTTGGCCTTTAGAGTCCTCCTTAGAAAGGTCACCACCTACTTGCACTTCAGTAAGAGCAGTAATACCCTGGCAGGGTGGTCTCTCTGTTTTCTGGGCCAGCACGAACCCAATACAAGGAGACCATGGTGCTGATTCAGCAGCATGTACAGTCACACTGGGTCTTGTGATGGTGTAACTCCCCCACACAGGAGACTGTACAAGTCCATCTGTGTGCAAACACATACTGAATCATAAAAGTGTTGGCAGAAAGGGTGCTGTGGTCAAACCTTCTTCATGGAAAGCAGCTATCAATACCTGGGGACTATTGCCACACTAGATTCAAACACAGATGTTCAGGAGGTTCTGGGAAGCAGCAGCAGAAATGCTAATGAAGTTCAGCTCAGTGAAGGAGTAAACAACTTGGGCTTGTGGCAGCATTTGCTCTTACCTCTGGCTTGAAGATATTTTCTCCTTCTTGCTCTGGGAAGAGCTGTAGTCACAGGAGTCTGACTTCTGCAGCAAGAAGCCCAGCCGATGCTTCATGTCTTTGGCACTGAAAGAAACAATTCAACAACAAGATGAAGATAATGCGCTACAACTCCCTCTGCAGCCTCCTCACCCGCAATAAGCTTGTTCAGCATTACTCAGTGACACAAATGCAGGTCACAGCTACTGACTCCAGTGCTGACTTTCCGCTCTTCACATAATGCATTTTTCTGTTGCTAGACAAATACAACAAAGTCAAATAAGTCATTTTTCATGTTCAACAGCACCATTTTCTTGCTGAGAAGGTCATCGGGCCGGAGGCAGGGCTGGCAGAACTGGAGAAGCTGTTTTCCTCCTGTTGGTTTACAGTTAAAATATTGTGATAGCAAGGCATCACCATGCGGTAAATGTGTCACTCCTTCTTGAGCTGATTTGCCCAGCTACCAATGTCTGGTTCTTACGCCCTTACTAACCCTTTCCCTGTAGCCTTTGCCATCTTCTCAGCTGACCACCCAGCTGCAGGAGCAGCAGGGCCGTGCCACCCCACCCCACCAAGCAGCTGCCCAGGACACAGAAGGAAGGGGAGGGAACGAAGGGCTCAGAACCGGACCGTGGGGTGAGATCAGAGAATGAGCCAGGAGCTTCATCACCACCAGCTCACGCTGACTACAAGCTACTCCCTCGCTCCACAGCAAGTTCCTCCGAGGATGCGTGCTTAATTTTGTCCCGCTTTCCAGTGTGGTCAGGACAATCGCTGCCCAGCAGCAGCATCTAGATATGCAGACGGTATTGACCTCAATATCAGTCTGGATTTCCTTCCAGTTTAAGAACGAGGGGGTGGGTAGATTGGTCCTGCTTACTCAGGGATGCAAACCCTGGCCTGCCGCAGGGTGCAACAATAGTGTAAGCAGGACATTTGCTCCTCAGACCCTGGAAAAGAGCAAGAAGTTGTGCCGCAGGGCTGAGCTCCAGTGGCCGCTCAGACTCCCAACACTGCTCTTAGCTCCAGCCATAGCACTCTCTCAGCAGTCCCAGCCATATCTTATCTCAATGCTTGCTCAAGATCAAAAATGTTTCCTTAACAACTCCAGCGCCAGGGTGAGAGCAGAGAAAATTCATAGCTTCTTTAGCTCAGGGGATGTGTGACCAGGACCAACAGGCCCTGCCCAGGCAGAGACTGGTTACCCTGCGCTGCCGGACTTGGGCTGCCTCGCGCTGTCGTGCTACCTGCCTCAGAAGGAGGAGACCACTCAGGTCTGCAGAAAGGAGGCAGCAGGAGGAAACAAGACACTGCTGCTCACAGCAAGCCCCACAGCTTTCCGGGAGAGAGGGATTGCCTTGCAAGCCCTAGATAGAGGTGGTTAAAAGACATGAACTCTTCTATCTTTGCATTTTTTTTTCAAATTTCCCCTGTCACCACCTCCACTGAATGTTCCAGCCCATTGCGGGAGGAAGGTGTTGGAATTTTTCCCCTCACATTTTCAGCACTTATTTTCAAATCCATCATGAGTGGGGGAGCTTTTTCTCCCAGATGGGAGCAGGCTGAGTCTCAGTTCGTATTTTCCCAACCCTCTCCCATTGCACAGCCACTGGGAAGCAGCCTTGGGAGCACTCCTGAAAGCAGGAACAGCCATCGGCGACCTGTGTAAGTTTGCATGGGCTGGATGAGCAGGGAGCTTTGGGGGGGCCATTGCTATTCTGGGGACCTGGGCAACGCTGCTGGGGGTCTCCAGGCTCCCAAGCATCTGAAAGGGAGTAACACCCCTACAGGAGGGCTCACGGTCCCCTTGCAGGCACGGAGAACCCTCACACTGGGCTGTGGGGCAGGTCACAATGCCATGGGGGTGCACAGGCTCCGCTCTGCCACCGCAGGGGTGCCTGGCCAGCACCGCACACCGGGCTGCAGCCGGATCCTGCACCCGGGGCAGGGGTACAGCTCAGCCCCCCCGGAACGGCACTGCACAACCAGGGTATGGCCAGCCCCACATCGGCCCCCAAGTGCTGCAGACCCTCTGGTCCTCCCAGGGTGGGTTTCTGTGTTTGGAAAGCATTTTGGGGAATGATCCTCAAATTTTTTGATATCCCAGTCTGCTTTGCTTCCCGCACACAAGAAAAAAATAATCAAGATAAGAAAATTCAGGAGAGAAAGGATTCAGAGAAAAGGGGTGCAATGCTTGCAGCAGAAGCAGATGACAGGAATATCAAAATATAGCAACGCTTAAAGCTGCTTGTTTCCCTGATGGGAAAGCCGAATTTAGACTTCCCTCAGCTCAGTGCAAAAACCTTTATGCAATTCTGCTTCAGACTAACAAAAAGAAAAAAAAAAAAAAGCTTGTAAGCAATCATATGTATCTAATCTTACAGAAGAATCAGACCTGAATCTGCCACTTTCGCTTCAGACCCGAAGTGCAAGACATCAGCTTATCTCCAGACTAACAAAACCATTAAGAGATGCTCAGAAATAAACAGTACCTTTTTAAGCAAGTGGCTGGCAGTGCAGCGAGTCCCTTGCACATCTTGCTCCTGAGGTTGGATCTGTATTCCAGGAAAAACAACAACACAGGAGGCGGCAGAGGCTGCGTGCGGGTCCTTCGCTGTCTGCAGAATTCAGCGTCTGAGCCAGCTGCGCTGCCTTGGCTCTGTTTTATAGCCTAGCCCAGACAGCCCAGCAGCACTGGGTGACCCAGTCAGGAGTCAGCACAGCGGCAGCACCCGTCCCCTTTTTGCCCACCCAAGAGGAAAAGGGTGACATATAAGCCAAGACAAACGAGTCAGTGGGATTGAAAAACTTACCAGAAATGAAGCTTGGTGTCTGGCTGCAGAGGTGGAATCTTCTGAAAGGGTGGAAAAAGCTTCAGGGACTTTCCTCTATTACAAAGGGTAGAACGGCGCAGATAAAAGCCGGAGATTTTCAGAGGGGCACAGACAGTAAAAAGGGTCAGAGAATCAGTTCTGAGAAGTGAGATGAGCTTTGCTGTTTCCTCGCTTCATTTTCCCCTTCTATTTAAAGTAACCTGTAAAAAACAAGGGACAGGAATCCTAAACACAAAAGGTTCCTGTAATCTCAACAAGTGCAGAGCTCTAAGGAAAGAAGAATGTAAATTCACCAGGTAACTACTCAGGCAAATTAGACTGTCCTGTTGTACTCTAGAGGCATGTGGATACATGCCTTCTCTGAGGCTGAACAAAAAGCTCTGAGGGGCATATCACTATTGCAACATAAAACGTGTGTGTCCCAGCACACACATATTTGGGGACAGCTCATGTACACGTGTAGGAAAAAGAGAGACAGGAGGCTCAGAGCACAGCTGCCTTAGATGGATGGGTATCACTGCAGTACCTTACTTCTCCATTTGCATTTGCCTCTAATCAAAAGTCAGACCTTGGGACTTGGGAGTCCCAAGTCCCCAAGGGAAGACGATTAATTAAAACAATAGGCATAACCGTGCCTGCCCAGAGAGGACTTTGTGGCAGCATCGAGGCTACTCAGTGCTGAAGGATGAACCCACGGAACACCTGGCTGTAGGGACGTTTGGTGGTGACTGCTGTTGTCCCAAGGGAGTGCTGAATGTCTCCAGCTACACCACTTGTCCTCAGCCCTTGGAGGGTGCAGAAGGCAGTTGTCCCTCTGGAGAGGGAGAATTGGCTGATATTTACTAAGTCATGGCTCAGCACAGCCTGCACCATCATTATAAAGAAGGGGAAAGCTTCGGGCAGATGGACACGCATACGGTCTGCTGCACTTCGAGTCTTGCTCCTGCTGAGAAGCAAAGAAGCTACAGTTCAGCAGCAGGCTGTCTGCCCACGCTACCCACTGCTGTGCTCCCTCTCCCCAGAAACCTTCAGATACTTTGCCCACAACCTGCAGAAGTTGCAGGCTGAGCTTTTCCCTCCTGTGTCTCTAGAACCTCCAGCCAGAAAACCCAAATCCCAGGCTGGTTTACCTGCCCTGGCATACGGCATCCTCTTGGATCATTAACTGTGCTGAAAGGCAGCGCTCTAATTAACTTTAAAATGCTTTTGTATGAATAGGATTATCCCGTTGCCAAGCATGCCTGCAGGTCCTGCACTGTTCAGACTAAAAATCAGCTCCAGCGTGGGGCAGTGCAAAATTTTAACCAAGCCCCCTTGTGTATTTAGAGCTGGTGAGTTAATAGCACCTGGGTGGATTTGTAAGAAGCGACTGCACGCTGGCAGAGTTGGTGCCAAAGCTCTCTGATGTCTTCTGCTTGGAGAAGTGAGAAGCCAGATGGAAGAATATCACCAATCGGGAAAAAATGAACTAATTAATTAATTGCTAAATATTTAATTTATTTAATCTCAAAGTTGTGCAATGTTACTGATGTTTGTGTGTGACCGCGGCACATTCATCTAAGCAACTCAGGAGCTCAGCTCCTGACACAGTCACGGCGTCTGCAAGCTCTGACCCTGACCACGGCAGCCAGAGCCTGACCTTCTGGCTCAGGAGGTCCCAAAAAGCTGCTTGCTAGGGCAGGGAACCACTGTGCAGAACACCGTAATTCTGCAGTTACTCTTCAAGTCGGTGTGCCACCACATTTAGGAATGTCACGCTCCTCTATGGATTGTAGGCACATTTGCTGCATGGCTCTACCGACACTCAGATGCCAGTGCTGTCAGCATCAAGTCACCCTCTGCACTCCTCAACTCCCCTGTGAGCAGGCTGTAACAAGACATTTCTAACACTGCCATCACACGGGCCAGCCCAAAGGGCTTTGCAGTTAAGACCATCCTCCCTGGGCTGGGTTTGCAGACTCCTAGAACTGCTGCAGCTGAAATTTCCCTTTTTCCAGTTCATTAACACAGACTGGTTCAGCCTGGCCCCCATGTGAGGAGTTGGGTTTGCGCACAGTTTCTCCTCTAAGCTGTGTTTCCCAGCTGCCGCAGTTTAACATCCTCTTAGCTGCTCCAGCTTGTCCCCAGTCAAAAGTACCTCCTTCCATCCCCTAGCCTTCATAAGCAGGCCTCTTCTCCCAGGGCACAAACCGGGCTGTGCTCGGCAGCTCGTGCCACTTTTTGTACCTGTCATGTCACCTCTGGCTCACTTCACCTGCAGCATGGCAGCATCAGCAGCGAGGATGGGCTGGGGGTGCGAGGCTGGTGGCTCCCCAGGCAACGTGTCTCACTGCCAAGCAGCGTGTTGGAGGAGCTCGCGGGGGACTGCATGATAGCAAATATCTGCAGTTCCCACTGCAGCACCCCTCGTCCCCACCCACTCATCCCTGCTGCAGCCCCCACCCTGCCTACCCAAGCAGCTAGAGACAAGGCTATGAAACCCAGCTTTCCCCTCCCACTATTACTGCTAGGGAAAAACATTACCCCAACACACCAGCGC
>NW_009695418.1:0-16773 GCF_000703405.1 Apaloderma vittatum | reverse complement strand
GGGGGTCACTGCCCAGAGCCGAGCCACGACAGGCTGTTGCCCTCCTGAGAGCGCAGGGCTTTCCCGTCTCAGCCCCTTCCCTTCCCATGGCAGAGCAGCACGCTGCGGGATGCACGAACGCGCAAGGCAGACGGCTGCTTTGCGTCACTGGAGACGGCAAAGGGCACGACATGGGAGCTGTGAGGTTGTGCTGCTGGGCCAGAGCCTCTCCTGTCACTGCTGCCTTCCCCAGTGTGCCCTGTGGAGGCTAACAGCGGCCCACTCTTCCTCTTCCTGCCTCATAAAGCCAGCCAGGCACCTTGGAACTGGGCTAGTAAATCGCCTGGGTGCATGGGGGGACACTGGGCAGGGCATTGCTCACCTTTCTCATGGGCATCCCCACCCCAGTACGTGTCCGGCCCTCGATCTGCTCTGCAGACAGCACTGGTGAGGAACTGGAGCAGGTCCCACACCCCTGTGAAGCACTAACCAGGGTGGTCCCTGTCCCCAAGGCCCAGGCTGCAGAAGCCCCATGTGAGCAGCTGCCCTGGTGACACTTCTGCCCACATGAGCCCCTGCTGCGGGGAGGTGGCCTGGAGATGTGCTCAGTTCCCTGATTTGTTTCTCCCATACCCCAGCTCTAAGCACTCTTGGCACAAAATCCCTTCCAGTGCAACCTCCCACTATTTATTTCCTCTCCAGTACACCCGTTACTGGGTAAGATTTCCTTCCAGTAACAAGGGCTGCATCTTCTCCATATACATGTGTGCTTTGACTGAGTTACAGCTAATGAGCTGGGAGCAGAGAGCCCTGGGAGGACCATTTGGGTCTGAGTTTGGAGGAATGAGCTCAGCACGTGCCTGTGCCTGACACTGCACGCAGCCACGTTTCCTGTCCCAGGGCTCTGGCTATGGCCTGACCTCTCTAAAAGACACATGGAGAGGCCACACTTGTCCCCACAGGGTCCCCCAGCCAGCACTGGGATTCCCAGAAACGCTGTCCCACAGCATAGTCTGAAGGAAACTGCTCTTTCCCATGTCTCTGCAACGCACTGCCTGACTTCACGCGTGACCAGAGCCATGGCCCTCACAACCCGCCCCCAGAGGCAGCCTTTGAGGAGAGAGCATCTCTTCCCAAATTAGCCCTGACGAGAGGGGTGACTCACCACTCTGCCACATGGTTAACTCAGTTAATTCGCTGCTCACACGAAACCTTCTCACATGGATGTACCTCCAGGCTGACCCCGTCACCTTTCTGCTTCTCTTGGATGAGGCAAAAATGAACTTTTAAAAGCAAAGCAGCTTTGGTTTCTTGTCGTAGTTTCTTGCTGAGCCTGCTCCTCTCTGAAGTGATGTAAAGGTCAGCACATTCATTCAGCACATTCACTAGTCCCAACTTCATGCAACCGAACATACAACTCACAGTTTTCCCACAGTCTCGGTTGCTTTCTATTTATACAGGCAGCATCAGTGGATCTTGGACATTTCCAGAAGTTCCTAAGAATTTGGTGGGTTTGGGTTGTGATTTTCTTCGCTTCAACCCTCAGTTTCCAGGCCACCTACTTCTCCTGTTACTACCCAGCAGAAAATATTTTATCTCGTACCAAAGGAAGAATTTTGTTCAGGCCAAACAGACTTTTTTCCTCCTGGTTTGAGCTTGCTAATGAAATAAGTGGTGGGGTTTTTTTGCGTTTGTTTTTGGTTTGGTTTTTTGGTCTGGCTATTTTTCTTGTTTGTAAACATCAGGCAAAAGAAAAAAACCTGTGCTTTGAGTAATTTGCCTTCCAATTTCCCAAATCTCTGTCTCATCCTCCATCTTGACTAACAGCCCCTAAAACATTTCCTCTTGATCACTAAGAAAGTTTTGAATAACACTGGACCACAAACATATGCCTGTTCACTGATGCTTTCCCAACACGACACTTTGAAATGTCTCATTTAGCCACTTTTAGCTCATTTAATATGGGTTTTATGACATTTTAAGCCAAATATTGATAGCAAGCCATATTCATTTATAAATCTATTTCACCACCACAACTCCCTCATAAAAGCACCATTATGCTCATTAGAAAAGGTCTATTTTTCCATTAAATCACGTCAGCTGGTATCAATTATATCACCACCTTTGCAAACGAGCCTGCTATCATCCATAGTAATAGTGTTCCTGCACTGATCAAAAGGTTAATAGCTCTGTGACTATATAGATCACTCTCTTAGAGCACAGCTTTCCAGTCTCCTTTTGTTCTAAAACGCACGCTAAAGGACCACTCTTTGTCCTGAGAGCTCCTTAGCCTATTCCTCCAAGAATCTTAGTGCAAGCCAGTTGCCGTTGGCTAATACAAAAGTGTGTGGATCTCCCCAGGGCTGTGTAGTCCCCAGGCAGGGACACACTTGCTTGGCTTTTTCAAGGGACACCGAGCAGGTGCTTACACTGCATCCCTGCTCCACCTGCAGCTCCTCCGGAAGTCTCGCAGTGCCAGACCCCAGCGCTGCTGTTACTTCTGCTATCCCCAAAATTTGCCTAGGGATGTGAAGCAGCTGGTTTTGTCCTGTCTGTGTGCTGCCAGCCCTCAGCCCACATACCCCAGCTGTAAGCACAGCACCCGGGAGCTCGGTGGGCAAAGGTGGCTCAAGTGAGACTGTGAACAATTTCACCCTTGACAGCAACCAGGTCTGAGTAACTTCACTCCATATTTTGACCTGATACAGCATAACACAAATTTAGCCGCTGTCAATTTAAACACACAATTCTGTGTTCCTTCGTGTTCTTCGTAAGCTGTTTGCACTTACTATTTGAAGCTTCCTGGGAAATCCCCAATTGAGACTGGAGCTGTGATGGGTGATGGTGGGATAGCTCAGACTGAGCCCTGTGGGCCCATCACCGTGTTAGCTTACAGCCCGTGCTTTGCTCACACCTTGCCTGGGGACCTCTCACTGCTTCACCTGAATGTGTACAGGGAAGGAGGAGGCATAAAGGGAGGCAGGAAGAGGGCTGATGCGTCACAAATTAAGATGCCTTTACGTACAGCATACAACAGAACCACTCCTCGTGCCTTCTGCACCTTAGCAACCCAGCTGTGCAGCAAATTCTTCTCGAAAGCTTTAAAAAGCCCAGCTCTTTAATGTGATCGAGCTATCTTCTGCCAAGACAGTTACTAGAGGACGTGAAATTACAGGCTGCAAGGCTAAATCTTTCATCACTGCAGATCTAGTGAGATCTTCCGTCTTAACCTTAGATGGACCTCTCTTTCTTCCTTCCTTCCCTCTTATCTTCCCAGCAACAGCTGAGCAGGATTAGAGCTGCTGTAGCACAAGGGCCCATGCCAGGGAACAAAGGCTAGAGCTTTATTCAGCAGTGCAAAACCCAGGGGACGTTTTGTCAGCAGGGTCATGGCTCAGCATCCAAAGCTCATTGCATATTGCTCTGGTCACAGTTTGGTTGTTAAATCCTCTAAGCTCGCTTACAAAAGGCAGCTTGGAAGCAGCAAACATCTGTCAACGCCTGTCTCAAGGGTATGCCAGCTATTTAGAAGGTGATGTCTGACAAGTCTGCGGATGGGGTTGCAGAGAATCATGATTGCAGGCTAAAGAAAACACAAAAGCAAGGACAAGCTCCTGCAGCAGAAACCCAGCATCCATTCAGAAGCACCGCGTGATGCCAGCCTGCTGCGTACAACGGCTGAGCTGACTTGTGGTAGAAGTAAACGCTCTTCGTTCAGTCCCAGCCCGAAGCGCAATTTTAAAAGGTGCCAGGATCAGTCAGCCCTGATGTGGAGCTGGTTTAGAAATCACAAAAAAAGGAAGCAGCAAAATGGAACCGCACTGAAAACAGTTGACCCTAGCCTGAAGTTCTGAGCTGTGTCTTGGAGGTGAATTGGACTGAATGAAGCTTAACATATAACGCAGCAAAAATGTGGAATTGCTATGCTGGAAAGAAGTCACTTGGTGCAGAGGCTGACTGCATAGGAATGCTTAAGGTATATAACAGACATGTAAAGACCACCGGAAAATAGCTGCTGCTGGGTGAACTCTGTTTTGACGAGACCTTTTCCTACTTAAAATTCATGTTGCAGCGCTGCTGAAAATCTGAGCAGACCTGAGCTTCGCTGTGCCACAGAGGGGAAGGTTAAAAAAAAAAAAAGCAGAGAAAGAGCTGTGAGCAAAATCTATAGCACATGGTACACGGCTGTGCCCGGCAGCTGATGCTCACAGCATCATGCTGAGAGTGACAACATTTAATGCTTCATCAGTTAGAAATTTCTGCTTTTTTCCAAAAAAGAAATAAATGCTCCATGTTGTTATATTTCATCCTTCTGAACTTCCCAGCATGACGCACGTGGCTGAGACCTTACTGTCTCTTCCGAAACCGGGTTTGCCTGTCTTTCTGGTACTCTGGATGCAGGCAGGATGCTAAAGACCGCAATTACTGGCTCAGTAGGTGAGACTCCTGCAAGCTGCTATCCCAAAGCACATTTGTGCTTTGGTGTTTCATCTAGAAATAAGGTTCAAAGCAGGAGTAAAAAATATGGGCTTCTACACCCAAATCAAGCTTCCAGTATCTGTAACTGGCTCATCTAACACAGGATCACTTGGATCACACAGGAATCTGACCAAGACCTATTGGAGCAATCCTGTCGTCAGACAGGATTATATCCTCAAGGATATAATGCAAAAATCAAACAAGATAAACATAAGATGGAGACACAAAGGTACATTATGGGCCTGGACTTTCTCACATCAAGTATGTTCAGATCCAGGGTACCGTCTCTGATCCCTGGAGAGACAAACTAGCTCTAAAGAGAAGCACAGGTCTGAAAGGAGTTGTACTGTTCAGCATTATCTTGGTGTAAATTGACTGCCATCACGTACCAAGTGCTTTGTATTCCATAAGTACAGAGTGCTTATCTTATTTGTGCATTGTAGGAAATTGCAAGCCTCTGGTGATGGTAGTACTGGCCAATTGTGTTTCCCCATTTTGTGAAATAATGCTGCAGCCCCAGGCAGTACAGCTAAACTTCACCCATAAAATCCTCATACGAGATTGCCACTCAGCCCCATGCTATGGGCTTGTCCTACCTGAAAAGGGCTGCCAGGCACAGACCCTGGTTTGTTACACAAAGCACTAGATGCCCACAAGAAATGTGCCAAATATCCTGTCAGCTAGCGAATCTTCCCTGGGCATGGCTTGTCCTCTCCTTCTGTCACTCAGACAGCCTCAGGCCACAACCACACTGCATTCTGTACCCGCTCCACAAGACCCATCCTACCTCTTTGCTGCCAGCAGACCCCAGCTGTATTCCTCCCTCACCCCGCGAGCACCTGCTCACTACTTGGGGTGCCTGTGGAGGGAAGGCCAGGCTGGGGAATAGGATGGGCTGGCCACAAATGGGAAATGCTGGGGTCATCAGAGCTGGAAAGAACAAGGGTGGTCAGTGATGTGCAGAGGGAGCGGGAAGCTATGTGAAGAGAGGCCTCAGAGATGAGCTGTGGGAAGGAGGAGGACATGTCCCACGGCATGTGGACGAGACAATCCTTGGGAATGCTGTCCAGCAGCCAAGGATCTCCAGGGACACTCAGCTATCTCTGGAGGGAGCACGTGCACACGCTCAGCATCCTTGTTGCCCTGCAAGGGAGGTTGCTGAGAGCTGAAGACAGTGCCCCACTACTTTGGGACAGCGTGGTAGGATCTTCAGGGCAGCTGTGCCAGGCACAGGCCTCCAGCATGACTCTTCTGCTCAGTAACATCCCTGTCTTTTTTTGCTGTCCTCTGTTTGAGATTCATAATGGAGAATCACTTACGTTCTGAGTAAGAGCAGCTAAAAATAGCACTAATATAACAAGGATGAGAGATGAATTTACAAAGTGGAGCAAGAAAGCCCAGAAGCCCCTCACAGCCATTATACGCTCCCACAGCTTTCAGGCATGCTTTCAAGAGCAAATGCTCTTGCTGTTTGTTAGGCAAGGAAGGAAATTGCCTAAGACAGTGGCAGATGCCTGGAAGGCTTCATACTGGAGTGATTTCTTTTTGGTCCCTCTGCCTTTAACATACCTCACTGCTATCCACCTTGTAACCCCACTTCTTTCAACTAAAATAAGTGGGGGTTAGCAGCCAGCAGGTGTGCAGAGCATCTGGTAAGCCATAACATCCAGCCTTGCACTGGGAGAGAACACCTGTCATGTTCTAAGTCGGCATCAAGTTTCTATGAGGTATTTCTTCCTTCTCAGAGACAGATGCTGCCAAAACCATGCATAGCTTTTTTCACCCTCGGTTAGGGTGCTGAAATTTTTGCCCTGTGTGGAGGGTCTGTCCCTTCTGATGTGGGCTGCAGCACTTGCTGCTCAACCTGTGAGTAAGCACTACAGATTTAAAATTTTTAAGCACCTGATGAAAGCTAAGCAGAAGGCTCAGGAGGGGAAACAGCCAAGAGCTCAGGCTACCCAGATCCCTGGTGCTCACACACCTTCAGATCGTGTGACAGCTACTCCTATTTGCACAGCTTCAGAAGGATGAGGGGAGGCATATAAAAAAACAATTACCAGACTGGTTGCCTGATCACCTTTTGCAAGCTGCAGGAGCTCCGAGTTTAAGCCTCATCTTAAGGAAAAAAAAAGGCCATTTCCCCCTCAGAGTTCAGCCCTTTGAATCAAAGGGCCAGGGGGACACCCCGCCCTGGTGCTGTCTCTCACCTGTCTCGCACACACACTGGCTCAAACTGCGCGTTGCTCAGCACACAGCCCGCACAGCTCCTGAGCAATCCCTGCCCTGCTGTGAGGCTAATGCAGAGGAAGTGGCCAGTTTCTATTCTTCGATTCATTCTGGAGGCTTTTGGGGGTGCTTACCTCTTCTCTTCTGATAGACAAGGGCTCCAGGGAAGCTACCTTGCAGCCTGAGCTGTATCTAGTGTGACAGGCAGCTGATGCAAAACAGGCTCAAAGGCAGTTTGGGAGGGATATGTTGGGAGGAGAGAGGCCTGGCTCACCCCTCCCCACAGACGCAATAAAGCGTTTGATGTGTCCCTTCCCTGCACTTGATCACGTTCCTGCTGCCTCTGTGATTCATATTATGCAACTGATTGACTTTGCAAGATATGAGAACAAAGTGTCTCCTTGCCCTGCTCCCTGATGCGCACTAAGTGTGTTAGATTGGAAGGCTGAAGCAGAAAACAAAACAAGCCCTCAAGCCTAATCGCTGGTGCTCATATCTTTGATATGCTGAGGGACTCTCTGCTACGTACAGTAACACAAAGGCTCCATCCTGGGCATGCTTCCATGGGTCTGCACAGCTGTCCCACTGCAGTTACCCAGTGAGGACCGTGTCACTTTCTGTATCAAGCAAAAATTGTGTTCCAACAGGATTTCTCTCTTTGACGATTAATGAGCAGCCTCTGATCAATGAGACCTGCAGGAAGTAAGCCAGAAGGCACAGAGGCCGGTTGTGTCGCCAGCTGCATCCAATCATAAAAAGTAAAAAAAGTCATGGAGAAAGGAGTGGGACCAAGGACATCACCTGCTCAAGCAGTGCCGTAATCCCTAAAAGCATGGCCAAAGGTATTTCTCATGAAATCTTGGACTGTTCCTGCTCAAGAACTCACTGCCCTAAGGCCAGCACGTTCCAGTTTAGCATCTTCAGGCCAGTGCTGCAGCTCCAGGGCTGGTCTGTCAAAAGGACTTCACACCAGGATGCTCATACTAGGAAGGGATAAGCTCCATCAGTAGGTGACACCCACATCACGTACAGCCAAGGTACATCAACGGGATAGTGCTGAGCTTAACCGAGTTACTCCACTGCATGAAACATGGTGTTGACAGGCTTCTGTTTTTCTCCATTTTCCTGCATCCAACTGTGGATTGCCTTTACTTACGGCTCCTGGATAATAGAGGCTGAATCCCACTGTGCTGTTTTACTGCTTTTTAAAATGCTCTAATACATGCACACTTGGTCCAAAACCCATCAGTCCAGTAGGGGAGGCAGGCTGGACTCTGTCTGCAGCAGAGACCAAAGTGGGCTCAAATTTAAAAAAAAAATAGCTCTAAAATCCTACTTGTCTTTCTTCTGTATGAGTCACACAAGGTAATGTGCAGTAGAGACTGGAAGGGGAATGGGGAGAGCTCTAAGAGCGGAAGAATTTGGTTTTTTTCTCTCTTCAATTTCCCCTTCATATATTGTCTGGAGTTGTTCATGGGAGAGTGGGGGAAGATGTGCTACCCCCAGCCTGAGATCAAGGCTTACAGGCTGAGATAGAGGCTTACAGCAAATCCTTCAGTCTAGTATCTAGTATCTGCTTGATATCATAATAAAACAGTATCAGACCCAGAATCCCTAACAGCCCCATCGTACATGCTCGGATGTTATTGTAGAAGGACATGAAAGTGATTCCCAGCTAAGACTTTTATCCCAGTCCTATTCTGTGTTCTACAGCCAGGAATGTATTTTCAGGAAACCTGTTTCAGTACTGATGCAGAAACGTAACTATCTCAATCAACCTCTGCTGATGAACTAACTGGCTCGATTAGCCAGATTTTACAATTTGGTGAAGCAAATACTTTGTTTAGCTGCAAGTACATCAGATAAGACCTCCAAGGGGCTTGGGTGGAGACAGCCTCTCCCACTTCCTTATCAGCACATACAGGGCTCAAAAGCAGCATAAATACAAACTTGGTAACGAGGAAAAGCATGGAGAGTTATAACCTGAGCAATTCTGCACAGGGAATGAAGGGAGGAGACCAGTGCATGCTATCCACATGGTCTGCTGAAGGTCAGCGCAGGATGAATGGATGAGATACAGAGGCTTTCAATTAACTACATGGCTAAACTGATGCAGTTTTTCCCAGGGAGGTAAAAGGCCACCAGCCTGGGACCACTATGCACTAGGAATCAGGACGAGAACTATGCAGCCAAGAGGACAGGACAGCAGGTAGCTGTGAACTTGTGACAGCCAGGGAGAAAAACAGAGGCAGCTGGGACGCAGCAGCAGAATGAAAGGTTTGCAAAAACAACAAGATGACAGACTGCAGGGGAGGAGCCGCAGAGATCAAAGAACAAAAGACCTGGAAGTACAGAAAGGAGAACAGCAATGGCTAGGGCAGCTTGGTGTTGCTGCAGAAATGGAAGGGAAAGGTTGCTGAGGGCTAGTCAAGATGTAGGAGGTACAGAAAGCCAGGTATGCCAGCCTGAAGGGGTACACAGCATCCTTCTTGCTACCAACAGCATGGGCTAAACATTTCAGATTTGAGAATTATCTGCTTCTCCTAGTCTAGACAGGTTTGCTTTCCTGGTGGCCTGTCAGATGAAGCATTGGTATGTGAGTTGCTGCAACTTTAATGCCATTCTCTGGGCAGGATGTGGGGTCTTCTGCTGACTTGTCTGTGCTGTGACTTTACCAGAACATATGCCTTCTGGTCGTGCCATAAACACATTCTTCAGTTTTACAACAAGGAATGGCATCCTAGGAACGTGGTTCTGGGAGCAGTGCTCTACGTTATTGGCACAGGTCATTCTTTTAATCCTAACTCTTGTTTTTCCCCATTGTTTGCACACACATTTCAATTCAGACTTCACCTCAAACCTTAATATTTCTCTTACAAATCTCTATAATCAATATGCTCTACCTCATTCAGACATTCATTAAGAGGTTGGGAGATGGGTATTGCTCTTCAGGAAGGCTGTAGACCAACTGGAGAGAGTCCAGATCACAGACCTATAAGGCAAGATGGAAGAATGAGAGTTTGTTCAATCTAGAAGTGAGCAGACCAAAGAGACACAGGGTAACGATACACGAAGTACCTAAATGCCACATCCATAAAAGGCTGCAGTTACAGAGAGGAAGATGATAAACTGCTCAGTGTGTCTGTGCTGGTTAAGGACAAGAAATGTTTGTCCCAAATTAGAGTAAGTAAGGATTAGATTAGATAGCAGACAGCTCTAAGATCATGAAATATTAGACTGGATCACCTGAGGAAGGGCTTATAAAACCACTTAAAAAAGCTCTTACTACAAATGTAGTTTATTTGCCTCTGCCTTGAATCTTGGTGAGGCTCTAGACGGCCCTTCTGCATTCCCTCAGCAAGGGCTTATAGGGGAGGTGATGAAACAGAAGCCTTAAGTTCAGCTTTGATACCCACATGTAAGCTTCTGGTGAAGTGCTGGGTACACAGCATGTCCTGCTCCTAACAATCCAACCTGGCTGCCTCAGAGACAAACACAGAGCTGCTGTCCAACAGCAGGGGCTCACTGGTTCTGTACAACCTGTCTTTATCATGGGGAGCGCAGCTGGCACACAAAATCCAGGCCTTCCCACCCTCACCAACCTTTGCTACCCTTTGACAACCGCAGTAAACCAAGCTAGGCTATATCAAACCTATTCACTTTTTTTTTTTTAAATGTATTTTATTTTTGAGCCAAATGGATTTCCACCTACTCTACAACCCTGGGGAAAAGGAAGTTGATTTTCTTGGCTGGAGAATGCAGCTCACAGTGACCAGTCTCAAGGGAAAAGATGATATCAGTATTTCTGAGTTTCCAGTTAATTGTGTTTACTGAAGAATACATAACATTAGAGTGCCTTGAGCCTTGGCAAAGTTTGTAAAAGTAAATAAAGACAATTCCAGTCTAATGTTAGAAAATTGACCCTTGGATTATTTCTGAGCTCACTTCTTTCAGCAGCTGGAACAAACCCTGATACAAATGATGTAAAATAAGGAGCACTGGACTCATACCTTGTTATTTCAACAAATAAATGTGTTCGAATGCTGTAGATAGAAGGCATCTCTTCTCCAGAAGACAGGCCACAAGACAGAAAAGCAGCTCCTTCCTCCTAGGGCTTGTCTGATGACCCCTCTGCTGTTCATCAGACTTCCAGTCACCTTCTGAGGAGGACCCACTGAAAAACATGCTGTGTTAGGAAGCAGCAGGAGTAGAGATGCTCCATAAAAGGGGATGAGCCAGGAGCTGTTGATGACACCAGCATAGGCTGTGTCCTCACTGAGGGGCAGTGTCCCAAAACACCTAAGCAGGGCAGGCTGCACAGGGACCAACTACTGGTCCATCCACAGCCCTAGGATGGACCAGGGCAGGAGACATTTAGGGAGGCCTGTCAGGATTAGCAGGCGTTGGGGCTGGAGACAGACCTGGCTATGACATCGCTCAGGAGAAAAGAGGGGCCCAAGGCCCGAGTTTAAATAGAGCTCCTGGTCCATGAGCAGAGGGTGTGGTGGGGTCCCAGGTGAGGCTGGTCAGGGCAGCTGAGGTCTATGAGTGCCCTCAGGGCTCTGACACCTCATCTGCCTTCTTGAGCCTCCTCCTCAGGAAGAAGCTTTGCAGCACTGCTCATCACAGAGATGAAGGCAACCATCAGGTGCTGCCCAGTTCCTCTCTGATGCTCTCCAGCCTCATCTCTCTACCACCTCGCCCTCTGCCTGGCCACGCAGTATCAGTCGGGGTCCTGCTCACTCCTCCTGTGCTTCACCAGCATATCCTGCAAACTGCTCACAGCAACCCTAACACTGCCATTTCTGCCCAGTACAGTCCCATTAGCCACAAACTCTCTTCTCAGTCTCTAATGATTCAAACCACAAAGCTATTTGTCATGCTACATCTTTTTTCACGGTGAGCAAAAGTCAATTAGTGTTTTCAACTTTCCTCCGAAACAGCCCTGGCTCCCTCTTGCTTCTTTTTGCTGTCAGGAAACCATCTCCAATAATGACTTGTTTGGATGTCTAGTGCTGTGTTGCAGCAAATGTCAAGCTCTCTAAACCTTCCTCTCTGCGTACCAAACACCTTAAGCAGAAGGCACATTTTGCTGCCAGAAAGTCTAAGATGAATTAAGTTTTGAACCTGTCATACGGCTAGTTTTAAAAAATTTTTTATGCTCAAGAAAGTAATGACTTTTGCTACCAGAACTTATTTCCTACCTTAACCATGTAAATTTTCAGCATTCTTTCTCATTTTCTTAATCCTGTCTCTTAAAAACCAAATGCTCCGAAGTGTCCGCAGGATGAGACCTGCTGATCTACACAGTCCAAGCATGTGGCCAACTGTGAGCTCTGGTGGCCTGCGGGCCCCGGCCAGCCCTGGCTGCCGTCACACAGCGCTGGCCCAGACTCCCTGTGAAGTGACTGGCTGCAGCCATGGTTCGCGAGGGGCTTGAAACAAGCCCTTCTGTTGCGCTCAGAAACAACTCGGCTCCAAATGCAAGCTGCTGAGAAATAAAGTGAATTTCTTTTGCATTTATCAGTGTTAGGATGTAATGAGACATTAAAACCTGACCAGTGCATAATAATTGTATTAGAGCTGCAAAGGTTTTGAAATTAAAATATAGCAATGTTTCTAAAATGAAAAGTTCCAAAATAGTTGGGACTAGCTTCTATCCTATTGATATTTTAATTTGAAGGTATAGTCATTGAGAGCAAATTCAAATGAAATCAGCTTTTTTATTTTTGCCTGACCTTTTTTAATTAAAGAATATGCAATTCAATTACGAAATAAAAACGTACATGCTTAGTCTCATCCCTAATCAGCAACGAATCTACATATTTGCTTAAATTTCATTTATCACATGTATTTTTTAAACCAGAGGATGAAAGAAAAGGCTTGAGGTCACACTTTCAATACGTGCACCGTCAACGTCCTCCAGAAATGACTGTCAGTCATCTACTAATAATGGCTTTTATTTCTGAGCAAGACTCTCAGAGAATGGGAAATCTTTCTTCTGACCATGTAAGGCAAACATTTTATTTGGACATTGCCTCTACACTTGCTCCCAAATGAAAAAAATCCCATCTTTCGTTAAGGTCCCCAGAACGAGCTCCTGGACACAGATGCACGGCCTGCAGCCAGGCGGTACCTCTCCAGTCGGCCAGTGGGAGAAGTGACGGACCCAGCTGGTTTGTCACACCACCATCTCGAGAGTAAGAGACTCACAGCGGATGAATGGCACCACTCAGCACTCTGCTTGAAAAAAGTCCTTCCATTTGTCAACGTTCCCTCCTGGGCAGTTTGCATTGTAGCATCTGCCTCGAAGGAGCCACAGAATAATTCCTGGTCTGTGGCTCATCCACAAGCAGAAATGTGGGCTGGCCTTTGATTTCCAGGGCATCCTTTCTGGTACCTCAGGAGGCAAGCTCCATGAAATACCAGGTCCCTGGTGCTCCAGCGACTGTGCTCTCTAGCAGCCGCACTCCTGGCTGTGTGGGGTTTCTTTCAGGAGCCAAGACAAAAAAGCCTGAGTCAGTTTTGGGGAGAACAGCCACTGCTTAGATGTGACTGAACATGTGCACGGTGAAGCGTTTGTGAGGTTTTTGCTCATCCCTGATTCAGCCAAGGAAGCAGCTGACAGAAATCACCCAGCCTGGCTTCAGGCCCAGCTCACACAATTAGAAAAGTATTAGCTGAACTTAATAGGAAAATCAACATTAAGCAGATAGGAGCTGGTGCAGTTGTTAAAGACAATGTAGTGTTTTTCCCTGGCAGAAGCCCAGGCTAATGGAGGGCTTCCAGCATCCAGAGCAGCGCTCAAATGAAGGCTTAATTGGCCTCTGAAGCCACTCATATAATTACAAACACTTGTAATGGAGCATGAAAAATACAAGAGCCCAGGACTGTGACACAGAGGGAAGAAATTATCTCATCTGTCTCAGAAAATAAATCAAAGCTGCTTTACCTTCTTCCTTACATTGAATCTTCTCCCCAGCTCCTATCTGGCCTGCAGACTCTACTCAGGTGCCAGTTTCCAGGGCAGTCACAAGACCAAAGGGAAATCTAGCCTGCAAGACAAGGCAAAACTTCTGCCTTCCACGGGCTGCTAGGGACACCTCTCCAGCCTCCCACCCTGGGTGCAGGTTAGACGCTGGGTGGACACTAGAATGGACTTCGACTGCCCACTGCTGGTGTGCACAGCCCGGCCCTGCCAGCAGCAAAACATCTGCTTTGGCAAGTGCTTTACATTTTGATTCTGCTTTAACTTTATCTGAACGACCCTCCGTGATTTCTGTTCAACAGCTGCTCCCTGCAACATGCTCCTCTAATGATTACTTGGACATAGCAGCTGTAGCCCCTGCTCCAGGCAGAGCCATGTACACACCCCCTTGTACCAGGGACCTGCACTCCTTGGAAAGGGTGTCCCAGCGCAAACTGGTAGGGAGTCCAAGGTACAGCTCCCTATGTTGCTATGCTGGAGAGAGCCAAAGTTCAGTGAGGTTTGTGCTGTTCATTGCTCTGCACTGGGGACAATTTGCTGGCTTGTGTCGGGGGACACTCTTAAGTCCTTTGGCGTGTTCAGAACCACAGAGTAACTGAGGCTGGAAGGGAGTCAGGACCCATCTCGTCCAACAGCCACACAAAGCAAGGACAGCTTTCACATCTTGTACCCTTTCTACGCATCAGGTTGCACCTGGTCCCACCAAAAGGAAGTCTCAATCTTAGGGAGGCCCTAGAAGTAGTTTAACTTTGATCAAGGCTTCCTCCCTGCATATACCAGCAAAACAGCTGTACCAGCACCACACCCAGCCTTGCACAATTAGCCATACCATCACCCCTGCTAATCAGCCTACTCAGAGCTGTGCAAGGCCACAGCAATATTGCTCATTATTTCAGCGTCAGTTCAGATGACACTGGACCACTTCACCTTACATTTTTCACAGTGTTGATCATTAAGGCCAGGGATAGGAGCTGTGTGCATACGTCATCCACACCTCTAAGGCCAGAAGAGGAAGATTTCAAGACAAAAATTCCAATGTCTCCTAAGGAAGGG
This sequence comes from Apaloderma vittatum, assembly GCF_000703405.1. Lineage (NCBI taxonomy): Eukaryota > Metazoa > Chordata > Aves > Trogoniformes > Trogonidae > Apaloderma > Apaloderma vittatum. The sequence goes on along the minus strand of NW_009695418.1, from coordinate 2,048 downwards.
GAAGACATGGCGCAGGGACTACCACTACTGCCAGAAGAACAGCAAGGAGGCAACAGCTGGGTGCCTGTTGTGGGGCAGACACCACTTAGCATCGTTTTTGTTCAGGCTGGTTTTCACTACGCTCTTGTGACTTGAAGGCTTGATGCTCTCTGCATGCACACCTTGGCCTTCTCTCTTGGACCCTGCGTCTCTCCATCTGAGGAGCTCTGGTGCTCATTACTTGTGTGTTCACATATGCCCAAGAAAGTGACCATACAAAGCCACCGAGTCACTCCTATTGGGGATGAAAGACAAGAAATTTTCATCCGCTTCATGAAACTAATTCTGGCTGGACTTAGCTCCCGTTATCACTGAGGAATTTAGCTGCAATTAAACACTGGAAGCTGAACATTGGTCATTGGACAACCATTTTTTGTATGTGTGGCTAACACTGCCAGCAACTGCTGTCCAAAAGCTCGAGCCCTGCTTAGGCCAGACCATGTCAAGAAACACTACAGGATAATCTCACATCTAGCACTTGCGATCCCAGCTGGGTACACCAGCAGAAGCAGACAGTATCCAAGCAAAAGCAGGGCATCCTCTCCCTCTCAGCAAGATAGCGATTAACAACTGACAGCTTCCCTGGTGCAGTATGAACACAGTCAGCCCCAAAGCCACGAGTTTTCCCTTGCTTGTACTAGGTTTTGTTTAATTTTACAGCTAACATGCTAAAGTCGATCAAATCACGCTTAGCTAGAGCAAACCTGACATGAGCTTAACTGCCCTCAAGTGATGACAAGCAGAAAATGCAGATAACAAAGTCATCTGAAAAGCAGCACGTTTTTCAGGAGCCTGAGTGAGACTTCGGAGAGGCTTTCCTTCAGTGTCATAGGCTCAGGCCTGGGGTTTTACTTTCAAGTGTCTGATCTGGATCTGCCCCAAGGGCTTGCTGGGGTTCCCTGTTTTCAGTTCTGCTCAGATAACCATCACGGGTCACTCTGGCTAAATGAATACAGCATGGCAAGCACAGAGGCAAAACAGTGACAAATGATTCCTCAGAGGCTGGAAAAAGACCCCAGCTCACAGTCCACCTGTTTTGTTGCAAGTGAGTTGCTGCACACACTCAGTTGCTAGATAATGACCCCAGGTGCAGACATCAAGAGAGCAGTTGTGTCTTTTGCCACGTCCTGCCAGGAAAGTAGCAGAAACAAAAATAAACAGGACGTGTGCCCTCAACAAAAATTTTTTACTGATGGGGCTGGCATTGGAGGAGGGTCACCAGGAAACCAGTGTGTGATCCCCCAGCTCTAGCTAAGAGAGATTCATCAGAACTGACAATGTATGTGTTGAGCAGGTGATTAAGAGCATCCTGGTCATTCTCAGCAGAGACAAGATTCTCTTATACAGATGATCTTTAAGCTGAGGGTTCATGGCCTGAGTTTGCAGAGCCAAGAGGGCCGACGTTTTTGCCCCCCAGGTGGCTGACAAGGAAGTTCACTTGGTGGCACGTGTCTGGGATGAGTCGGTGTGAACAAGAGAGCAAAACTGAAGGTACCAGAGAGGGCTCACATGTGAGCTCCTCCACAGCTAACAAGATAAACCATCAGGGATCACAGGCTGTAAGCTCAGACCTAGAGCCAGGGCAAGAGTCAAGGCCAGGCCCTGAGCACTTGACTGTCTCACTGATGGGGAAAGCAGGGCCGTACCATGGGCATACGTGGTGCATCCCCGTCGGCCCCAGGGCAGCCTGGCTGCCTTCAGACTCTCGCTAGCTAGTCTTTCTGCTGGCCACAGGTCTGGCCCTGCTACAGGAGGAGCTCTAAGCCTTGGAAGAATCTGAACAGGGCTGGAAGTGGCTGAATCACCTCCACAAAACAAAGACAGCATGGTAAGGACAAGGAGGTAAAGGTGGACTAGAGTCAGGAACCACAGTTTGCCAGCCCGTGGCCACAGTCAGCTCAACCGGAGTAACCGTTTATCAGCAGAAATAGAACAGGGCTTTACTTCATCCGGACACCATTTTCACACCCTGATGCGACCCACAAGCTCGCCATCCCCCGAAGCTGCAG
>NW_009695417.1:0-7570 GCF_000703405.1 Apaloderma vittatum | reverse complement strand
CCGCTCCCGCGGCGGCGGCCGTTCTGAGTCGGACTGAAGAGCTGCCCCGAGAGCTCCCGGTTCCTTCATGCTTGCCCCATTCTCGGGAGATGGCTGTGTTTGCTCTGTTTTGGCAACTTTTTGGAACTGCTGTGTATTTTTTTTCTTGATTCCCGGAGAACGAGGGTTACAGCTCCTTTACTCTGTCAGATCCTGTAAATGTAAAGTTTTGCCTGAGGTCAGGGAATTTCCTTGCATCCCTTCAGCTTCTGAAATAACCAAAGCTCCACTGATGCCTAGAGCGTGGAAAAGTTGTTTTATTGTCTTTTCTTATATTGATTCTGGTGTCACATAGGCACTACACCCCGTGCTCTCTGGAAGTTGTTGAGCCTGGAGAAGAGGAGGCTGAGGGGAGACCTTATCGCTCTCCACAGCTACCTGAACGGAGGCTGTAGGAAGGTGGGAGCTGGTCTCTTCTCCCAAGTAACAAGCAGTAGGACGAGAGGAAATGGTCTCAAGTTGCACCAGAGGAGGTTTAATCAGACATTAGGAAAAATTTCCTCACTGAAAGGGTTATCGGGCATTGGAACAGGCTGCCCAGGGCAGTGGTGGACTCACCATCCCTGGAGGTATTTAAGAGTCTTGTAGACACAGTGCTTTAGGATTTGGTTTAGCTGAGGACTTGTCAGTGTTAGATTAATGGTTGGGCTTGATTATCTTAAAGGTCTTTCCAATCTAGGCAATTCTGTGTGCTTCTCTGACTTAATTGTATGGTTTTGGGGAAAAAAATAAGTAAGGAAGCAATACATAATGTGTCCTCATCTTAGTTATTTTCATTATCAGAACCTGATAAATTGTGTTAGGTGTTCAAGGCCAAGCTGGATGGAGCCTTGAGTAGCCTGATCTGGTTGAGAGGTGTCCCTGCCCGTGACGGGCAGGTTTGACTAGATGATCTCTAAGGTCCCTTCCAGCCTAGGCCATTCTATGATTCTATGATACATTGTAACAGGTTAATGAACTTTCAGAAATACAGAAAGCCTGGTATTAGCAATGAATCCATAGATTTCTCAGTTTTTCTTCTTGAGGATCTGTTTTACAACTGTAAAGAAAAGAAAATGGCAATATACTACACTTTTCCTCCTTGTCTACAGCGTGTAAGAAGTGTTGTGATTAGAAGTCTCAGAAGTTGAACTGACTAAGAGGGATTTTGTTCACAGAGTGCTTTCTTTTGTCAGGAAAGGACCATTGAGCGCCTAAAGGAGACGCGTGACAGAGATGAAAGAGAAAAACAGGAAGAGATTGACAACTACAAAAAAGACATTAAGGACCTGAAAGAGAAAGTCAGCATTTTACAAGGAGATCTCACAGAGAAAGAGGTTGACCAGCAGAATCAATCTGTTGTGTTAGAATTATTTGTTGTTCATGTGTATGTTATAGTTGACATGGTGAAAGTGGTTGCTTTATAGTAACAGTCCTTCAACAAGTTTATCCAGTAAAGTATGTTTTTTGAGAATTTCAGAACCACCTTTTCAGGGATAGCAGATAGTCCCCTTGTTTGCAGCAGTTAATCGTGTTAGTAGTGACTGACTGATGGCCAGTGATAGCATTTACTGAAGTTATACTTACAGACAACTGAAAGCAGAGAACAAGCTTGTTCCCATCTAAATATAGGGAGGAAAGGTTGATCAAAGGTATGAGTGCCAAAAACATGCAGATAATGTTTAGTCCTTTATGCAAACGATACAGTTAGTAATTTTGGTAATTAAGTTGGTTTTTTAGTAATGAGCTAGTTGGCTAGACAAATTAACCTCATTACATTGTAGAAATCTAAATGTTCTCTGTTTCTCTCTTGGAATTGTAACATTCAAGTCTATTTACAACCTTTTTTTGAAACTCAAGTCAAAGTAATATAATACAAAAAATATGCACCCAGGAACTAATATTCTGTCTACATGGAAGTCAGCATTTGACAGGAAAAAAGAACAACATAAAAATGGTTCAGAAAACAAGAAATTGAGATGTCTTTTGGAACCAATTTCACCTCATAGCAGCTGTATACAGAAAAACTTTGAACACTCTCACTTTAAATACAGTGGCCAAATCTACTAACCACATGCCTTGACACTGAAGTACAAATTTCAGTGTACAGAATCATCTATCTTTAAAAAGGATTTTAAAATGAATCTAGACAAGATTTTATTTTGATCCTGAAAACCTGAATTAGATCAAGCTCTGTTAAGTTAGCAACATGAACATCTCCTGAAAAAATACCTTGTCCTAGATTGAATCCTAAACATAGTGGGAAGGGATAGGAAGAAAATAAAGACAAAAAAAAGAAACTAACTATTACACATAAGGAGTATTTACTTGATAGTTATTTTATATCTTCTATTTTAGACATCCTTACTGGATCTGAAAGAACACGCTTCATCCTTAGCTTCATCAGGACTGAAGAAAGATACAAGACTCAAGACACTGGAAATTGCATTGGAACAGAAAAAGGAAGAATGTTTGAAGATGGAAACTCAGTTGAAGAAGGTAATATTACTTCATACTTATATACGTGGTGTAGACAAATTGACCATGTCTGCACAGAAACTTTTTTGTCTTAAGTTTGAATTCTGTGACTTGCTTCTCAGCCAGAACTCTGAAGTCATGTCCATGCAAACCATATTACAAGCTAAGCCCATCAGAAAGTAGCTTTCAGAAACTGGTGCTAATTCTGAACTTCATTTATATGCCCTAAGTGTCATTTACTTCTTTTAACATGTTCTAGAAATTAAAGACTGTCTGCTTCTGTGCAATCATAGCAGTTGTGCCACTAAACTGCAGCAACATCTAAAAAATTAATAGCTAGATATTTCGCGTATCAATTATCCATGCTTGTAGGTGTCAATATGGTAAATTCCAATGCATGATTGGCCCGGCCCATAGAAATGCAGAAAAACAAATGTAAAGAATGTGTCACCAGTAAAGTGTATGATCTTTTGTTTTAATCTCTGCTAGTCACAGCTAATACATTGATAGGACTTTTCTGTCCAGAAGAATAATACTCTGTTACAAGCAAGCTAATTCATTTGAACAGAATCTCTGGGTTATGTTTTCATTGTGAGCCTTCCTTATTTTAGCTGTGAGTAGCATAAATACTGCACTGCTTAGAAGAACATTGGTTTCTTTTTAACTTTTTGATTTTAAAAGAGCAGGTGATGAAGAAGCACAAAATACACTAAGCAAAATAGCGATAACACTTCTGTTAGTAATATTACAACAAGACAGAAACCAACATGACTTTTGAAAGAAATTTAAGCATTGGATTATGAAGTTCTAGCTGTGTCTTTACATCTACCCAGGAAAAGAAGCAGTGCCCGTGCTGTAGCTTGGAACCTTCAGAGTCATTGGTTAAGACCTGTTTAGGATTTCTGTTCTGTGGGTGCAAGGTTGGTTAGTGCACCTGGGAACTCTGTGCAAGTGAAACTCCGTATATGCATATCTAGGCCCACGTTTGGCCTTCTTTTTAATTCTGTTACACAAAATAAACAGTTGTGTTATTCAACATCAACAAAGCACCAGAGCAAGAAAATATAGTTGCACACAGTTAATTGGTCTCACAGGCTGTTTTCAGTGCACCATATAGTGGGTGAGTATTTCAGAACTCCTGAAAGAACCTTTAATTTGAATTCTCTGTCATCATTTGCAGTTTCACCTTTTGTCAGTGTGTTCCTGGTAATGAGTTGAGGAACACATTGCAGCTATCATTTGTCAGAGATTGCTGTAGGAATTGGATGACAGTGCTAATTTGTAGGTAGACAGCTGCAGGGGAGAACATTGTTAGAATTATTTTAAGAAAAAAAAAGTACTAACTGAGAGAGCAGATAACAAATAGATTATAAAAAGACAGTTACGGAAATTTAATTAATTACGGAACGTGCCTGTATATTTAGCATTTGCAAATGTACTGCTTTTCACAGCTTTCCCTGAGATGACTTTCCTCACTGTAAGCAGTGAGTATATCAACAGTATAAGTGGATAGGGAGATCAACCAAAATCTGGTGAAGAACTGAGAGCTAAAAGACGGGTGTGCAGTTAATTTGCAGTGTGATGACAGCCCTTTGTTATAATTGCTTTAGGCCTAGCTCTGCTCGTTCCATTTTAGAGAGGATTGTTCTTAATAGCTGGTATCCCGGAACATTACATAAGGACACTGAGCCATTTCATAAGACTATATATTTTTATAATTTAATCTCTCTTTTTTTTTTCTTTTTTTTCTGGAGGAAATAATTAGGAGGGTGAAATATTCTCCCATGATCCTCTCCCTGGGTGCTAAAATGGGATTATAACTCAAATGTAAAAATCACTAATAATTGTACAAGACAGCTATGGGAAAAATAACTGTATTCTTAAATTGATTCTGAGAGAAAGAATTAATACATTTTTTTTGTATTGTAAAGACAAATAGATTCACAACTTTCCATCCAAAGAAGCTACTTAAATCAGTCAGGATGGTTTCAGTTCTACGAGCAAAGAAAAGCGATAGCCTACAGTTACCTATATAAACTACAAAGCCCTTCCACAGTAGTCTGGATGTGTGTTCCTCTGTTTCAGGTATTATTGCTTACCAGGGTGTTTGAAAAATAGTTTTCTGTGCAGAGACCCCAAAGTACTCTGTCAAGTTCAGATGAGACAAAAATCACCTAAACTTTGTTCCATTTTTAAATACTTTATTAGATTGGGCTATTGAATTCTTATTCAAAGGAAAATTCAAATACAATGGAAAGATTTTTTTGATGGTAAGAAGTCAGTCCACAATAGCTTTTCATAAAAGAATCAAAGCTCTAGCACCCAGGTGTCCTTTCACATAGTTAACCATGTATTTGCTTTCCTCAAGCTGTACAGAAGAGCCCACTCCTGCCATTGATTTTCCTTGCTTTACAGAACCAAGTCATGGTTATTCTTAGTTACTCAAGAAATCATACCAACAATCTGCATATGTTTAATACACATGAGTAAGTTTAGATATTTCTTTAATAACCTTTTTTCCAGCTGTTTTTAATTTGCCAATTTTTTTGTCACTTGGAGAAAAGTAGAAAAACATATTTTTAAAAGGCATTCTCTGTATGAATGCACTGCAGATATTTATTCAGGCAGTTTGACCTTTTCAAGGTGGACTAGTTCCTTGTCATCCTTGAAACAATTATAATATATAATCCAACTCCAATTTAAAGATTCTAAAAACTCAGGTTTACACATCTGCATTGTTAACCGTTGTAAATAACTGTCACAATTAACCTTAAAACAAATGGCTACATCAGAGAATTCAGTTTAAAACCAAGTTAGACATTTGTTAGACATTTATGTTAGGTTTTATTACATCGTCTTAGTGCTGTTTTGCATACGGCACTTGCAGGAAGGACTCGTAACAGCAAAAAGCAAAAAGCTTTTTCTTTCTGCTTGTTTCTTTTACAGTTTGAACAGACATGCCTCTGACATCAATCTTATTTTCCTTGCCTCTTATATCCACTAAACAGTTTGAGTACTTTCATTTAAATCTGTTAGCCTTAGAAGTTAAAAAGCTGACAGTAGAGACTGAGTTGGACTACTGTTAAGTCATAAGATTAAAAAGATTTGGGCAGTCCTTGGGAAAATCTCTTGCTAATCTCCAAACAGTGAGCCTTTGAGAAATCATGAAAAGAGCAAGCTCTCCCTTTTTCTGTAAAAGGTATTTAGCTCTGCACTAGACTGAAATGTTATGAACCAAGTGGAGTGCCGCGGTGCTGAAAATGGTGCTGGTATTATTTTTCTTTCCATGTAAGCAGTCCCCAATATCTGACTCAAGGCGTCCACTTCTCATTGTTACTATTCCTCTTCTTGCTGATCATTATAGTATATTGATCCCTGTTTTAGCAGATAAAACTGGAGGGGTTTTCATATTCAGGGTTGGTGGTATTTTTAGTAATGATACTATGATTATGCAAATCTGTGTGATTAATGTTCTGATTATTCTCCTGTCATTGCTTCCACGCTCAGCTGTCAGCCTGCTGCCGGCAGGAGATACTGTGCGAGATTCTGAATGCTGAAAGCAAGCCTTAAGTCCCTGTTGAGTTTACGTGGCATGGTGTCCTGCCTGAAATAGACTCCTTTTTTGCCGAGATGGAATCATTAGAGGGAAATCAGACATGGGGGAATTCTCTCCATGTTTTTCTGTGAAGTCATTTTATGATGCATGGTTGTTTGTTGTTGGTTGGGGTTTTTTTGGTTAGGAGCCTTTTTCCCCAAACTTGTATTTTAATGTAATAGTTTTATAGTGAAAATTTTTCTTCTACTTTTTTTTTCAGAAATAATATTTTTGTAGCTTTTTTTTGTCTTGTCTTGCCAGCCAATATGCTTTGTTCCATTTTTTTTTCTAATCTGGGAGACACCAACTAATAACCAGAATTTACTCCAGCAAAGATGAACAGATTTTTGACTGTCTTCATTTCTAGTGCATAGTTTTTCTCCCTGTAGATATTTTCTTTGTTTGAAAGGGATCAAGGATAGAAAAAAGGAAGAGTCCAAAACCATATGTTAGCAAACTTCCCCTTGGTGCAGTTCTAGGAACTTTTCATCAGAGAAGGTTAGCAGTGATTCCCTGCCAGGAAAATACCTCTAGATTTAACAGTCTCCCTCAGAGGATGTTTGTTTTTCTGCAGTGGTGTTCTTTCTTCAAGTTCAGGAGGATAGTATCTTTCAAAAGACAGGAAAAAATGACTGAATGAAATGTTGACCCAAATTCTGTTTCCCAAGATTTAGCTTGGCTAGTCTAATACAGGCTCTAGTGCTTTTTATTTTTGTGAACATGGATTTCCTGCCACTACTGGAAATATTCCTGATATTGTTGATAGATGAGATAGAAATACTATTTTTTGTTCTCAGCTGGTGATTTGATTTTTTTCAAAGAAGAGATGATAAATGTCGTATTCATTGGAGCAACCTAGAAAGAAAAGGGCTACCAGGGAAGTCAGTATATCTGGCAAAAAAAAAAAAAAGCAATTGTGCTCAGTGTTCAGATAGTGTCAGTTACTGAATTAGTTTTCTAAACCTTTTAGCTGTCTTGTAATTGATGTAAGTGAAACACTAGAAATTAGTCCTACTCAACTTGTAAAACTGTCATGTATTAATCCAAACCTAGGGCTATGTTAATTGAGTGCTGGGCCAAACTGTTAAACTGAGAAATCAAGATTGCATTTGCAACTTGCGTGAGGGTAACTCTCTAAGTTTCTCAGGTTTCAAAAGCTGGTTAGTAATGCATGCCAAAACCACAAACTCAGATTCTGTCATTTTAGTAAATTAACGTTGCAACTATTATTTTAAATTCTTTTCTTGTTGCATCTTTTCTTTTTCTCTCTTACACTGTTCCTATCCCCAATTTTCCCCATCTTTTCCTATCTTCTCTCTCCCTTTAGCACCCTGAAGTTTTATTGAGTCACCCGCCAAAGCCAGTAAGTTCCCTGGCAAACTGAGAGGCTATTGCCAACCCAATTTAGTTTTCTGTTTTGCATGTGTATTCGCCTGTGCTTTTATATTTGGGCCATTTATATTTATATTTATTTATATA
>NW_009695416.1:0-475 GCF_000703405.1 Apaloderma vittatum | reverse complement strand
TCCCCACAGCAGAGGTGGAGAGCAGAAATTACTGCAGGGCAGCCGCAGTGCAAGGGATCCCCTTAGATCAGCGGGGTGAAGGATGGGAGAAGATCCTGAGCAAAACCCACTGTGCTCTTGGGAGAACTGAACATCCCCTCTCAAACGAAAAATCAAATAGCAGAGGGAAGCAGTAGTGTGGCTGGCCTATTTAGTGCCACTGTCACCTCACAATGTGAGAGCAGAGACACTGACAGACTGGAGGTGCTTCTTCAGGATGAAATATGTGTGTGTGTGTGCTTGTGTGTTTTGTGTCTACATGTATCAGATGTATCGGGTGTCAAATATCAGAAAACCACTGTTTAAATGATATTTAAATATCCTAATACTCTAGAGTCCCTGAAATGCAAATGTAAACTTATAGAAAGGAGAGCAATTAGACTTATTGTCTGGGAGGGAATTGGATTTGCTCCAAATTGATTGAGATTCACGAAAG
>NW_009695415.1:4255-4488 GCF_000703405.1 Apaloderma vittatum | reverse complement strand
TGCTTTTATCTGGGGGGGAAAGGCATGACCCAGAGGGATCTGTTACACGTTAATGACGCATATTAGAGACTATTGTATTCTCCAGCAGTATCTGCTAATGTACTGTAATTGGTACTGATGAAGAAATGTTAATGCCACAGTATTAATTCATGCTAGATTAAAATTTAATTTGAATTATCTGCACCATCGCCTGTCAAGCTGTCTGCATTCCTCGGCTGCTCCGCGCACCAGGC
>NW_009695415.1:2828-3851 GCF_000703405.1 Apaloderma vittatum | reverse complement strand
CATTGGCCAAAGACCCCCCCATGCCCAAGCACCCCCAGGATACCCCCCTGCAAATGTCCCTTGTCCAGGCAGTGCCACGAATGCCCCCGCAGCACTCTGCCTGCTCTGGTGGCCAGGGCAGGAGGGGACAGGAAAAGGGAAGGAAAACCAAAGGGCTTTGGACAAAAGTGAAATGAAGCAGCACACAAAGGGAGGAAGAAGAAAAGCAGAGTTATAGCTCAACCCTGCGTTACCTGGAGGAGCCTTGAGGCTCCGGAGCCGTTTCTCCTGCAGAAATGCCTCAGCGGGCTCGTGGCCACCCTCAGCATGTCCTACCTGTGTCTGCCGGAGGTCCCTTCCTCCCCTGACCCGTTTGCACTCGAGTGGTCAGTGCTCAGGCTTTGCTCGTGTGTGGAAAAGCCACATCCATGCACCCTGGGGCTCAGTTACAGATCCAGTGACCCGAGGGGGGACGGGGAGTTGGGGCTGCACGTGCCAGGCAGCACAGAGACGGACCCCTCGTCGTGATCATACATAGGGAGGGATGCAAACAGCTCTCCCAGGCTGAGCAGATCTCTCCTCCCACACAGGTTAACTCAGGCAGGTCAGGACCCTGCAGGGAAGAACCACCTTCCAGCAGTTCCTCTCCTCACCTTTAAAACTGACCTGGAAACGTCTTCAGGGCAAGGCTTCTCAAAAAAGCCAATGACTTTTGGGAGAGAATGGCAGCAGCACCCAGCGCTATGGCCACTGCTGCTGCTTGAGCCAAGTGGGGGGAGACAGAAATCTCCTCACATCCTCTCCCCCTGCTCCCATTCCCCCTCCGATCCCTGGATGTCCCTGCTGCCAGGGTGGCATCAGAGTTGAAGCAAACCCCAGCGAAGCCCTGGAGAGCAGTTTATATGCTACAAAACCCCTCGAGGGATGAGAGGAGCACCCGAGGACAGGCGGGAGCCCCTCAAAATAACACAACAAGCCCAACCATGAGCTGCCCTTGGCTCTGCGGCTCAGGGAAAGGGGAGGTGTTTCGTAACAGTCGCTCTT
>NW_009695415.1:1894-2267 GCF_000703405.1 Apaloderma vittatum | reverse complement strand
GAATCTCCCTGGGGGCACTGAATTCAAATCCTGCCCAAGAAGGAGGGGAGGGTGAAGCCCCGACGCTGTTTCTCAGGTTGGGATGAGGCACCGTCCTTGTGGCAATGCCAGGGAGGGGAGTGAGCCTGGCTGAAGTCACTAGGCAGGGTGACAGGGTCTTCACAGCCTGGGAAAGGCTGGTACCCCCCGACCCATCCAGCCCAGCTGCAGTTGGGCAGCAAAGTCCTCGCAGGGAAACGTCCCTCACCTTCGCACCGATGGGGCTCGGACCCTCCGGGCTTGCCCCTATCAGCCTCTCTCCCAGGGACAAACCCAAAGAAATGAGCCAAAGGACCAGGGAAAGGGCACAGACACACCCCGTCCCGCCACCTTC
>NW_009695415.1:1152-1433 GCF_000703405.1 Apaloderma vittatum | reverse complement strand
CAGCCACAGCTGAGCAATCAGAGTGCCCATGGCCCCTCAATCCTCCACTAGTGTCCACGTTTGGGGAGCCAGGCTCTGCACCCCAGAAAGCCCGTGGGACTCCCCAGCTTCTGCTCGGAGGTGGATTTTTAGCTCATGGGGACTGGGGCTGCAGCAGGATAGAGGGACCAAGGGAGCAGGGCATAGCCGGGGGAGGAGGCAAGGGCAGAGCATCCCGCATCTCCCCACAAAAAGGTCCCCTGTGGGACCCATCTCGGGAGGCGGCAGCATTGTGGCAAAGG
>NW_009695415.1:630-1114 GCF_000703405.1 Apaloderma vittatum | reverse complement strand
TCAGTGAGGTGTCCTGGGCTGTGTGGGCACAGAACAAAGCCAGCAAGAACAAAATGCAGCTGCAAACCACCACAGACCCCCTCAGGCGGGGGCTGCAGGCATCCTCTGGGTGGGTTTAACCCTTGCTGCTGGGACCAGCAGTCCAGCAGGCACCGCAGATATGGTGGGGACAAGTATTTCTTATACTGAAACCATTGTTTCCACCAACTAGCTCTCCCAAATCCACAAAGCCCAGCCCAAAAGCCTGGCCTCCCCAGTTCGACCTGCTATTAATGTAGACAAGTGGCTCCCACCAGCTCCCCGCCCCGAAAGCAGACCTGTTTTGAAGCCTCCACCACCCCAAAGCCCAACAGCCCGGGGTGCAGCCCCCCCACAGAGGGTAATTGCAGCAGAGGGAGCCCGAGCAAAACCCGGTGGAGGCAGAAAGAAAATGGTGTGTGATAAGGTTCCGTCCTCAGGAGGGAGGTCGAGTTACTCATGCCCC
>NW_009695415.1:0-561 GCF_000703405.1 Apaloderma vittatum | reverse complement strand
GTTTACGGTCCAGGCTGTTGTGGGGGGTGACAGGGTCGTTTCCCCCAAGGGAAAGGAGCTGGAACCGAGCCCACCCACCAGCAAGTTTAATGAATATTCATCTGTCGCTTCCTAATGGGAAACTGTCTCTGAGTCACACTGACATTTCCCTGGGACAATGGTAATTAAGCACCTGGGTAAGAGAAAAGTGCACTTAATAGAAAAGTTTTCTTAACTACATGAGTGAAAAGTGGGTTCAGCGAGGAGGGGGACGAGCATGCACGCCAGGCTCCTGCGAAAGCACGTGGGAGTTAACGGCAATTAATGTCACCTGCCGCAGCCACACGGGGCGGCTCTGCCCCGACGCCCCCAGCCACCTGGGACCCTGTCCCAGGATGGATGGAGTGAACCATCCCCACAGGCAGGGCGAGCCCTCCCTGTCCCGGTGCTGCCCATGGGAGCATCCTGCCAGAAGGCAGCACCTCCGTGACGGATCCTCCAGCACCATCAGCTTTATCCTGTTCACTGGGATCGGGTTTTTCCAGAAAAAGTTCCGTCGCTCGCTCACCCTCCTGGCCCTGC
>NW_009695414.1:378-29044 GCF_000703405.1 Apaloderma vittatum | reverse complement strand
GGGGGCTCCCGGGGGCGCTTTGTGCCGTGCGGGGCCCGCGGGGAAACCACCGGCCGGTGCGTTTGTTTGTTTGCCGGGCGTGTAAACAACCCGCCGGTGCGTTGGTTGTTCCACCGGTGCTGGCTTCCATCAACCTTTCTTAAAAAAGAATAATCAAATCCACACTGGAAGCGGTGCCGAACTGCATAGGCGATGTTACCGCTTTGTGAAGAGCCTGTTTTTTATTTATTTTTTTTCGTAGTGTTTCGGTTTTGACACCTGTCCTGGGGGTTCTTTGCCGCAGTTTCAGTTGTGAATTTTATTGTTTGAGATTTGTTTGCTTTTTTGTGTTTTTTTTTTCAAATAAATACTATTGCTTTAAGAATGTGTGTTTTTGCAAAATGCTGATTTAGCTTGGAGCTCTTTGCTCTTCAGCCTGTTTAAGCTAGAAGTTAATTGGATATGTGAAAACATTCATCGTGGAGTATATCTACTTAGGAAATTGCCTTTTTTTTTTTTTTTCCCAAAAAAGTATAGATAATTCTTGTCAACTTTATCTAAATTATATATGGATAATTTTATGGGTAAGTCTGAATAATAGTAGAAAATAAAAATGGAAGTTACAAGTGAAAATGGTTTACTCTCAGGAACTGATAGGGTTGCATAGTCTAGGTTTTTTGTTAATAATTTACCCAAAAGTCTGTTTAGCTTCTGTGACATTAGCATGTTAAATATAATGACTTAAACTTAGTTTGCTTGCTTTAAAAGGTAAGAACAGAATAGGTTCTACTTGAAGTAGTACCACCACCATCTATCTAGATTTTATTTCTTTTTGTTGTTGTTGTTTTTGTGGGTGGGCTTATTTTTTTCTAATCTCTTCTAATGTAAAAAATAAGACATACTTTCTTACAAAGTTTCTCGTTTTCTAACTGGTTTTCTGGTGAATACGTCTACTCTGCCAGGGTCCTGTTTGTGAAATGGCAATTTACCGCTTCTTTTGTCACAGAGGGTGTTCGTGAGGAAACTCCTAGATAGTATGCTTGTGGAAATCTGTTTACATACCCCAAAAGACATAAGTAGGAGTTTGTCCTTGCCAGGTGTTTGTAGTGGCTACACAATGTGGTTTTAGTGCTGCCCCCAGCCCTGTGATGCTTCTGTGCTTAAAGGCCTCTGTCAGAGCATCTCATCACCTTCTACAAAAACCACAAAGTTTTCTGCAGCAGTACTAGGGTTCAGTGGAGGCTAGCTGATTCTGAAAGTGATTTCCAGAGAAACAGCCTTAGGATGTAGTGGTGAGTCCTTGTGTCACTCACATGCTTCGTAGTCCATGTCCTCTGGAGGTGGGCGAAGGGAAACTGATGCACTGATGAGAGAACTCCCCGCGTTTCCAAGTCAGAATTTGTGTCTTCTCCTGCCCTTCTGCTCTGCTGATTTATTGTAACAGTGGTTGGGTTGAAGTGTAAGGGAGAGATGATACTTGAGGTGATTATTGTCTGTTTCCCCAGCAAAGCAAATGATGTTTGTCTCCTCTGCAGCAACGTGGAAGTTAGCTTCTAAGCTGAGGTGGATCTAGTGCCTGCTTGTGTTGTATAGCTCAGATGTGTGCTTCTCCTTAATTGCCTTTAGGTTGCCTTATAAATGCATGTTTATTACATGAGTATTTTTTATGTAACTACAAGCTTAGTTCTTTCACTAAATATCCCTTAGAAATAGATGGTTATGGGCTTCTGAAGAAGGAAAAGGGCTACTTAAGGTCTGGGCCCAGAAATGCTTGCAGCAAAGCTGACAGTAAAAGTCTACGCAAATCTGATTCCAGACAGATCTATGGTACCTAAATCAGAAATTTGTTGGCCACCCAGAAGGGTTTAAGTTGGGACTAGATACTTTGTCTACCTCTGAGGTTCTCTGCCAAGTTTTGTGGTTTTAGATTTCCAAAGTATTTTAATAGCATGTCTTTTTCTGTTCCAGTTATATATGGAAGTTTCATAAATGAGAAGAATTAATATATGAAAGGTGGAGTGCTGTTAAACATGACAGAACAAATTAGAGGGAGTTATTGTCTTCCACCCACTCCTGGTCTGTTCTGTAGTTTAAGGTTCTGCTATAATAGGTATGTAGAGTATTTCTAAATAGGGTTGATTTGTTTGTTTTGTGGACTTTGTTTTGAAGAGATGAGTAACTAAAGGTGTTGAACTAGTAGCCAGGTTTTAAAAAAATCCAGTTTCATAGTGAATTTTAGATGCCTCTTTTTGAAAATCATGGTAGTTATCTCTGAAGATTATTTTCAAATGCAGTTCAAGTCAGTTAATCCTGTTTTGTTGCTTAGAAAAATTGAGCTTTTCCCTTTGAGTCTAAATTAATTTTAAAGCATCAAACAAGCAGTGAATCAAACCAAGCTCCTAAATCTTTGAAGAGTGATTTCTGAACTATACAGTGTTTACATGGCAGACTTGTTATCTTTATGGTGATCTTGGTGCCTACAAAAACCAGGTCTAATTAGACCAATGCCTAAATACCTTCAAGGCTTTTTGGTTAGCAGTGCCATTGTCAAGTACGTATTTTATTTAATGCTAACTTAATGCTGTATTTCACGGCTTATCGTAGGAGACACATTATGCAAATTCTAGCATTTGATTTCTTCAGAAAGCAAGTAAAGAGAGGACTAATAGGGAAAGGGAAAAGAACAGGAAAGAAACGGAGCTGATGTGTTATTTCTGTCTGTCTTTGCCTTGCCCCTATGGGTAACAGACAGAGGGAGGAGCTGGGTAGTGGTTGAAAGCTCCCTCACATGGCCCGGCTTTCCATGGGAGAAAAGACTAGTGGGTGCCAAATCATGGTTAGGTTGCCAGTTAAAAACCAGGTTTATTGATGAAGTGATACGTGCTAAGCAGTTGAGATCAGCTCCAGTGGAAACTAAAAAGAAGATTCCCTAGCTTGCATTTCCAAAGTCTTTCTGTTGAGATGGACCAATTTAAACAGAGCAACCATAATCATAGTTTCAAATTTCAATAGGCGTATGTCTAAGAAATCTGTTTTGCTGTTTAAAACAAGTGTTATCTGATTTCAACACCCTTCATCTTGAAATTCAATGTGTTTTCACTTTCGTTACTGGGGAACTATTACTCTCAGTTCCCAATTTCCTGTGTTCTAAAATGAGCTCTTATTTGTTGCTAAAGTATGGCAGCAGTAGTTGTGTATTCTAGCAGTACTTGCTGCTTATTCTAGCAAGAGAATGAGACTGCTTTGCTAATACTTCTGCACTACTGATTCAAGCTTCCCCTAAACAAACAACAAAATTTGTATACAAGTCAGTGAAAGCATTATGGCTCTGGGACAAGTGAAGTGAGTGTAGAGAAATATCACTTAATGGAAATGCGTTCTTTATAATATTTAAAAAAAAAGATGTAAATGTCAAAAGTGAGACCTTATTTTTCTTTAACCCCACAAATGCATGGGAGGTGCTTACATTCAGAAACCTATAATGTTTAGGCCTGTAAGTTTTGATTTATTTGATTTTTTTTCTTTTTTAAAGAAGGAAACTATCTTTAGTAGTAATGGAAATATCCTTCTGCCTTATTGATGTCGGGATTTGGAAGCTACAGGTGGACCAAGAGCATTTTAATGTTGCGTGTAGAGATTTCTTTCTGGGCTGCAATTACCTGTACCTCTGTGCTTTTTGTCTCTCTTTGTATATGTAGCTGTACAAATGAAAACATTTATTCCAGTATAGCAAAGTGCACCCCCAAAATGAGATACTTTAATTCTTAGAATCAGAACATCAACAAGTATAACTAGGGATATTTTTACCTTAGTTCGGGCACGTCACCACAATTGTGGGAGTATCTTTTACTACTGCTCAAAGAAGAGCTGTAGATAATCTGAAAATAGCCAGGACTCTGCTTTGCTAACCATGCAAATCCAGGATAGCCATATCCCTATTTCTTAACCATGAATAATCTACTATTACAGAATCTTTTCTAGAAAAGCACAACTTGAGCCCTTCTTATTTTTATTAGCTACAAGTTTCCTTGCAAATATTTTGAACTTAAAAGTCAAATTGTACATAATACCATAATTAGTCACCCGTGCAGCTCTACAAGTTTCATGGTATAACAATATTGGGCTTTATTTCCTTTCTGAAACTATAATAACTTTGAGACTCCGTGGAAAGTTTTACAAGTGTTGGGTGTTCTTGATTTGGTAGTTTGTGTTTTGGTGGGTGTTTCTGGAAGTGAATGGCACTCTGGAAAATATGCTTAATTCTAACCATGTGAGTCATTTTGCAGTTGGCCCTTCTGCTAGGGTGTGTATTCGGTGGTTTCATGACCGTAATAAATTAACCAGAACCAAATACTACAATTCTGTGTGAAATGAAGGATGTTCCCTTGCTTGTTTAGTGGATAGTATTCAAAATTTGTAGAGCAAAATGATTTGACTATATGTAAAACACTTCTCAAGTTTCATCAGATTACATCAGTGTTAACACTTTGGTGCACAGAACAGCCTGTTGGCAGAACAGCTTTGCTTGGTGGACTTTCAAAGCAAAACTCATTATGAAGAGATCTCTGAAAGCATGACTACGTAACTTTTAAAATTTTGATGCTTAGCCTTTGGGAATGCTGGTGTAGCTTAGTTCCTGTGGAAGTGTTGTCGTGTAGTTGTGATAAGAGTTTGGCTCACATTACAGTTATGTTCCAGACAACTCGGAAGTTGCACAAAGTAAAGTATCGTGAAAAAAGTCACAGTCAGAAATATACTGAGCTTCACGCAGTGATGATAAGGGATATCTAGCACTAGCAGCAACACTGCTGAAATACTGAGAGCTCCATATTTCTGGTAACAGTAGCTTTTTCCTTTTTTCAATACAACCTAACACAGGCTGAACAATGCAAGGGCTCCTACATTGACTTTACATATTTTTAAGTCACTGCATTACTTTATTTTCACCTTTTACAGTATGATTTGAAACAGTCAACATGGACTTTTCACGTCTACACACGTACACTCCTCCCCAATGTCTGCCAGAGAACACTGGCTATACTTATGCACTCAGGTGAGAACTCTTTTCTTCTTGTAGAGAAACTGTCTGTTCTCTGAATGTTGTGAATTCTGGAGAGTTTAGCTTGCATGGTAAGTAGCTCACTTCTCTGAAGAAGCATGCTTTGTCTAGTCTGTTGTGAATATAACTGCTGTGTCCCAACTGGAGGAAAGAGTACATGTTGAACTAACAGGACAATGACTAAGATAATGAATGACTCAGTGTTTATTAGTTGCTATGAATAACTAATCTCCACCTAGTTACAATTGCTGTTGTGTGTCTGTTAAAAGTCGTCAAAATTCTTAGATGTGTTTTGGTGTGTCTTGTAACTTCTCTGTGTGTTTTCTCTTGTGACTTGGTGCCACTTTCACTTTTAAACACTGATTGGTACACATTCAGTGCTGCTAGTGTGAAACTTGACTGGAAGTTGCATATTAATTACTTAAGCAAAATTGCTTGTTGTAGATCGATGTTCTAATGAACTTGTTTTTTTCTTGTATCTTTTTATTAAACTGTCCATTCTTAGACTTTAGAAACAGTCTTCAATTTTCTTCAATTTTCTAAAAATAAATTACTTCAGTTTTCTAGTAGGGTGTTATGTATTCAGAGTAAATGATGTCCCTTTGAGTTTCTAAATATTAATAGAGCAGATTGTGGCTGCTGTTTTAATCTGTCTAGCTTTTCTTGTTACTGAGTTAGGTGTATTTTGAGGCAAGTGTACATCAGTGAGCCTGAGCTACTAGTTTAGCTAATTTTGAATTAAAAAAATGTATTCATCAGGATGCAGTATGAGATTGCTTTTCTGTTCTTTGCCTGTAAAACAGAATTATGTACTTCATGTGTATTAAAATACAGCATTTAGATTGAAAAATGCTTGGCTACTTGCCAATAAAACAGAAGTTGGCAAAATTGTAGAGCTGAGAGATCAATAACTTGAATATTCGTTCCTGCTTTTGTTACTCTCAAACTGTGGCGTTGTCAGTTTTTGGGGATTGTGGGTTTAGCAGCTATAGCCTGGTGTCAGTTGTGTTGCAAAATGGGATGCGTTTTGTATTGCATCAATTAAATTGCAACTCTTCCTGAATTTTTAGAAAAACAGTGGTAAAACGTTGGTTAAATGCAAATTGATTTATTGATTTCAAGAAAAAGCATGCTGGACAAAGAAGAATGAATTATGTGCAACCAGCAGATTCAGTGTTACATTACTAAGTGGTTTTAGATAGTTCTGTGTTGCAAATGTACCTTAGAGATTGCCTGAAATGTTTTAACTCTTTTACAGAGGATAACTTTTTCCTTTATGTCAGCAATGAAGGTAGACTGATTCTTCAGGTTGCTTAGACAGTGATTTTTTTTATATGTCTGTGAGTGTATATATCTTAAAACAAGCTGTGAAATTGTAATCTAATTTGATTTCTTTAGTTGTTGTATTTGTCTGAAATGATCCTAGTATGTTCTCCTGTACAGTCTTCTCCGCAGCAACTAATCTCTCTTGCAGACAAGAGGGAATAAGTAGGTCTTAGAATTGACTTAAGAAATTAAGATTGATTTTCTTTTTTTTTTATTGTTATGTGTATTTCCAAGAATATTAGCATAGAAAAGTTCATTGGCTTGCCTAAATGAATATTGGGTTAAAACCCTTCTGAATTGGGTTTTTCTTCTTGCCCACTATTTGTTGGATGTGAGCTTCTCCCTGAAGCAAACAAGAATACCACAGGAACAAAGATTAACCTGCCAGGAAAGGATGATGCAGAAAGATAAATCCTATTTGAAGCCTGGAGGGTAGTTCATTATGACTTTGGTGGATTCGGTGTGGAAGATAGTTGAAGTGTATGACGTCTTACATAAATTAAGATTTTTATTTTTTTTTTCCAAAACTGAGAACTTCCAGAGAGGCCTTTGTAGAGGTTAAAGATTACACATCTTGAAACTTTTCAGCCTCATTTTGCTGTGTTAAACTGTGTTAGGTGTAGGTATTCAGAAGTGGATAGAGTGGGATAAGCTGAAGCTTAATAACTGACTTAATGAAGGCAAATATAGTTAAACTAGATTGAAATTAACTCTTTGTAATCCTTCCTTGTGTAAAGAGAAATTTAAAATTTCCTCTTGAAAAATTCTGTGAATCCCCAGATATTAAAGCAGTGGGGGAAAACTACTTGGTACACTGCCTGCTCTTAGGGTGTCAAGAAAATAAAGTACAATCTTTTGAGCAGACTCCTGCTGGGTGTCTGCTTGCTAGATCTGTGCAGAATGCCATGTAATATTGATGTACCTCTTCCTACCTTGGGTCAAGCCATATTTTAAAAATCTGAGGAAAGGGTGAGTTAGGCAGAGCTGCTAATCAGAAATATTTTCTTGCTGAAGCTCATTCTTTCTCTGCCTCCTGCCTGCATGTATTTTGCTTATATTTTGATCTGGCTTGTGCTGCCTTTTGACAATCTAATCTTTACTAAATCTGACTGTGAGGGTTTTTTAAAAGAAATTGGCTTGCGTGTAGTACTGCAGGAAGAAGTACAGTGGAGTTAGATACCACAAAGCTATTAATAGAGTTGGTTATGACCTATTAATAGAATTATATTAATACTCTCTGGGATTACTGTGTGTACATAACTGTTTGTAGTGCTTCTACTTTATGCTTTTACTCCTCCAGCCCGAACCAGAAAAGCATTAAACTGATATAGCTAAATAACCTTTATCCTCCTCAAGATGCAAGTCAAACTTGTGAATTTCACCGACTTGTCAACATATAATTTACACCCCCGTCTTCAGGCTAATCATTCCTTTTAGTTGCTGTCATCTTGTGAGTTGTGTTGGTTTTGCCCATGTGGGTACCTTAATGCTTCTTTTTCTTCACAAATATGGATTAAATTGGTAAGAATGTTTGGTATTGTGTTTGTTTTTGGGTTTTTTTTTCTCCCACGTCAGAGCATTAAATCAGGGTGTAACTTTCTGCAAAACAGTTGAATACAATCCTTTTGGATTTTTTTTTTTTTTTTACAAGTATTCTGGGACTGATCAAAGCAATAGCTGAACAACTGAAGATAGTGTCCTTGGAAAGCTAATATAAGTAATGCCTTGGTCAAAAAGCATATGAATGTTCATATACTGACCGTATGCCTGTATGAATGTTAGAAGATAGCTGCTTAGCTCTCTAGGTGTCTTAGTTCTCTAGGTGTATTGCATTTACCTATTGTTACCTTGAATAATCAAGAGCATTACTGCCCATTTTATTCCAAGGAATAATTATAAAAGAAATTATGCTTAAGGTCCTACAGACAAAGCTCTGTGTGCTAAAATTGGCAGACCTTGTTCTCATTTCACTTATGAAACTTGAAAATCAACCCACTGAAGTCTAAGATGTTCTTATTCTGTAGAAGCTCGTATGAAGGAGGTTTCGAGGTAATAGCTAAGAAGCTGGAAATGTAAGACTAGAGACCTGCCAGCAGCCACGGGAGCTATTTGTTGGGCGAAAGAACCCAGAGTCTGTGCTGTTTGTGTAGCTTATTTGGGAGTGTAGACCAATTACGTGCCACCTTTAAGATGTTTTTTGGTTAGCTATATGTACATATTGGATGGGAGTGCCGTCAACATACAGGTTCATTTCTGTCCTGTGAAAGGCAGGTTTGTGTTTCCCGTAGTGTTGTTATTTTTAGAAGGAAAAAGGCTGCTTTCCAAAGTGTGGGAAGTAAGATGACCATTTAGGAGACTTCTAGATACTGCCCTGCCAGCAAAGGACAGAAAATTCTCTTTACACTGATAAATGAATTATTATTCTATATAAGCAAGAGAGAAGCTCTCTTTGTTACAAGAAGATACCACGATTTTTTAATTGTTGTTTTTTTTTTTTTTAGATAGTAGAGCCCAACTCAAAGCTAGGTATTCAACTGAGATTGATATAAATGCTCACTGAGATACTTAGTAACAGTGTTCATAAACAGAAACAAATTGAGGCTGGTCACAGCTGTCAGTTTGTCCTGTGTACTTTTTGTGATCTTGTGAATTGAGTATTTGTAAGGAGCATTGGGTGAGGATGAAGAAAGCAAATGTATAGTGGCAAGTGTAAATAGCAAAACTGAGTTCTGAAGCAACTGTTTAGAGAGGGACTCCATAGTAAACTATTGTGGCTCTGACCCTTTTGGAATGAACTACAGGAGGAGCCGTGCTTTACCCATGTTCTCCCTTCACATGTGTCAGAATGCAAGCTATCCAAACAATATTCTTGAAAACTGTAAAAATTATATCCTTTTCTACCTAACCAAATGTGAAAATGGATTTGATCTATGTGAGGAGGCTCCTGTCTTGTTTCCTCTCCCACTTCCACCCAAATGCAGACAAAGATCCGTAAGTGTAATGTATATAGCAATATATGCTGGGTTCATCTTAATCTGTGCACGATCGAAAAAGTTCATTTTGGATAAGCTCTGATCTGGTCCTTTGAGCTGAATGCCCATTTGCTGCTGGAGCAACGAGGTGTTTTTCTGCAGTGTGCTATTTGGGTGTTTTGTTTTCCAGCTGAAAGAAATGCAGTCCCTGTGCTCTGACACAGTCCTGTCTTGTGCTGTACTTCGCATTGTGGAGCAATCAAGCAACTCGCTTCAAAAGTACCCACCTTGTCAGAATTAAATCACTTCTCTAAGGGTAGCTCTAGGCCTTCCGATGTTAACTTATTTGTTATACCAAAGGTATCCAGTATATATTGTATTATGGCATTGTAATGTTCTGATATCTTTAATGGTTCCATCAAATTGTTTTTGCGCAAGTACGTTTTATGGCAGTGGTTTATATGTATATTTTTAAAAGGGAAGCTTCCATTTCAAATACAGATTACACAGTAAAATCTAATTATTCAGATCTAATTTGCTTGCTGTTTTTCGTTTGGGGTTTTGGGGAGAAGCTGCTGCTTTCATTAACAATACTTTGCTCAACTCTTTTAAAATCAAAAGCAAAAAAAACCCAACTAAAACCTTAGGAATCCTGAAGTAACTGCTGCTACAGTTCTGCATATCCCTGTAGCCCAAGAGGGAACAGACTATGCAGGCAGGCAGGCTGGCTTAGCGCTTGGTGTTTCAATATTCTCGGGTCGCAGTGCTGAGAGAGTGGTTCTGGGACCTGGCCTCCTGCTGTGCAGTGTTGTGACAAAGAGCTCTGCTCAGTTATGTGACTGAGATTTTCCTTTTAATTATGAGTATTCTGCACCAGGCTAAACTTCTCGTTTTGTAAATGTATTTCTTACAGATTCCTCTGTTTAATCTGTTTGTCCTGAGTTGCTGCTTTGTTCTTCAGTTTAAGTTTTCATGGAGGTTCTGGGAGAATCAAGTATAAAATTGTTGAGTAGAGGTCCTGGAGTAATAATACAAAGCTTGTCTGCATGCAAACTTGCCTCTTAGGATAAAACAGATTAAAACGGATGAAAGTGTAAACACCTTTTTGTTTGTTGAGAGTTATATTTCCAGTGTTTTACGATAAATTAAGAAATCTTCTTAAAGTAATGGTAGCTATAAAGTAGAGAAGCCTTTAAGTATCTTAAAGGGGAAAGTTCCTACTTGTTGAAAGATGGAAGTTTAGAGTAGTGTAGCATATAGATCCTTGGTTCTCAAAGCAAGGAACTGGAGAAACAAACAAACAAAGCTACCCAAAACTTTGACTATAAGTGAATCTTTACTTTGCAACTTAGAGTGTATCGTGAATTTTAATGTGCTGCTAGACGTGTTGAAGAAACTGCATCATGAATTACTTCCTTGCTTGAATTGGTCTCAAAAGACCTGTGTGTCTGCAGGCTGTATAACAAATGCTTGCTCTGGCTTGACTTCAGACATGGTTTCCATGGTGGTTGTTTCTTTCTAACTGTGATTTGCTTTCAGTTTTTAAACCGGTAATATGAATTGCTTAAGAGAACCTTGAATATCGATGTACTTCCAAGTTATTGGGTTATGTGACATGTCTTTTGGGAATTGCTCCATAACTCTAGATAAACTGCTTTTAATGGAAACTTAGACTAGCTTGAAGGCATGTTTACTAGGGAAATTTTTCCTTGAACTCTAGTAACTTTGCTTTTCTTATTTTGCTGCAGCTCAAGTTATTCTTCATCTGCTTTGGATTTTGAGACTGAAAACAAAATAGATCCAGTATTTGATTCACCAAGAATGTCACGGCGTAGTTTACGGTTAGCTGCTGCAGGATATAATCAATCCGGTGGAGCACGAAATGATATTCTTGACAGCTCTTACGCCGGAAACAAGTCATTCAGAGAACAGTCTTCTCAGTAAGCATTTTTTGTCATCACAAGTTAATTTCTTGGTTGAAGTCTTGAGACTTCCTCTTTGAACATGACAGTACAAACATAGGTTACCCATTGTTTTGTTCTTTGTTCTCAATGTTTACTGTCGTACTTCAAAATTATATTCAATGTGTAGTTTGTAATGAAGACTTTGCAAAAGTGTAGATACTTCAATGTGAGGATTTTCTTTTAAACCCAATTTGAGCTGTCATGTCAGTGTTAAAATACCATGACTGTTTTTCTTCATTTAAAACAAAAGACTAAGAGAAATCCGGATCTTTAGTGCTAACTCTTATTTGTCTTCACTTTGTTCCCTAGGGTGGTGAAGCAACGCAAAGGTATGAATAAACAGTCTGGCAGTGTACGACACATGCCAAGGAAAAATCTCTCCAGCTCTTCCATTTTTAGCCAAAGCAGTTTCAATAGCCATGCCAGTGATGCATCCATGGTATCCACTGTATTGGATGAATCTTTCATTCGAGAGCAGACAGAAGTTGATAATTTCTGGGGTAGGTAGTCATTGCTATTTGCTCATATTGGACTGTGAAAACCGCTTACGGTTTGGTGTATATAAACATATGTGCAAATCTTCCCTCTCTTCTCTGTCCCTTTTTCCATCCGGCGCCTGGATGTGTCTGTGTACTTAATTTTTTGCTGTCGTGTCTGCTTGCTAAGATGCCCACTGGGAATTCATAGGCCAGTGTGTAAACTTGCTTCATTGGCATAATCAGTATCAGAACATGTTGCACAGTCAAGTTAATATGCTGGGCAAACACACACAGCTCTGTGATGCAGCACCATAGATTGTATAGATGTGACTATCCATTAGCATTACTTCCTTTGAAATGTACATAGACTATTGTATTTAAGGAATGGTAGACGTGTAACTTGTCTTTGAAAAGCCAGAGGATAAGCATTTTCTTGTTTGTTCATAGGCAGAAGTGTATTTCAGCAATCTGAAAGTTTCATATTAGTGGCACTTCAAGATTTCTCAAGAGAGTTTTTGTGTGTGTGACTGGAAGGTTGATTTTTGCGAGTATATACATTTTCCCCATGGAAAAGGGAAATATGGGAGTTGTCTTTGTAAAATGTTGTGTAGGAAAAGATCCACAATTTATTGTATCTCCCAGTTCAGAGTGTTCTTTCTAGTCAGTATGCTTGTGACCTTCCCAGAGTCCTAATGTAAAGAATTTTTAATCTTAGAACGTGTTCTAAACTTCAGCTTACCTAGCTCTTAAAACAGAATCTTAAAATATAGTAGCATGAAGTAGTTACCAAGCAACAGAAACAGCGTAAGCTTGTAATTAGCTGCTTTGAAGTCACATGGGAGCTAAGAAAAGGTGTAGTTGTCATTCATATTATTTTGTCTGTTGCTTCTGTGGTGGAATGCTTTTTACTCCGTGTTGCCCTACTGCATTAATGTCTGAATATGTGTATCTGTGCATGTGATGGACTGCAAAATATCTTAAATACTAATTATAAAGCAGCTTTTCTTTGCAGTTGTAAAATTAGTGGAGGTTTTAATTTTGAGTTTGTGTCAAATATCATAGCTGACTTACAGGACTTCCTTATAATTGTGGGGCTTTTTTCCTTCTAAGGTCTTGATGATGAAGGCGGCCCTAAAGGTAAATACACTTTCCTTTTTCTTCCCCATGCATTGTATTTAATGGTCACTAGTACTGGAGGTACTGATGCCAGTGCACTGAATGTCTTGCTCTTGGTTTGCCAGGCAGTGATCTTATACTGATACAGGGAAATGGTGTTATAGGAGCAGCAGCAGCAGAGGCTCAGACCACAGCGATCAATGGCTACACATGCAGTGACTGCAGCATGCTTTCCGAACGGAAGGAGGTTCTTACAGCGTACTCAGCTTCTCATGTGCCATCTTCCACAATCTACTCTAGGGATAGGAGCCAGAAACATGCATCTAGTAAGTTACTTTCTCCTGTGTTTTATCTAGATAACAGAATGGTTTACAGTTTAGTTGATGGCTTTTCCATGAAGTGTTATTTAAACTTTCCTACCCAGCTAAACTTACCAATAACTAAATTCAAGAGTTCAGCTTATATGAAATTACCTTTTTCTATATCACTTAGAACTTACGTGCTTGTCATCTTCTGATATGTAATTACCAACTTTTATTTTCAGTAGGAATTATACAATTTCAAAAAGAAAATGCCATGGTATCATAACAAGTTGTATTTTCAAACTCATTTGAAACATAATGGTTGTGACAGTCCTCTAGTCTGGTATTAGATGTATATGTGTCTGTTTACAAGGTTTTTGGTCAAGATTCTTAGGTAGAAACCTTTTCTATGCTGTCCACTTACGTTTTTTTCTTATAGGAACTTGCTAAGACTGAGAAGAATTGTTACTTTCCTACTGCTTGGGTTTTTTCCCCTCTCAGTTAACCTTGCAGTTTACTAGAGTGTTTTTAGAAGCTAAACCGAAGTACTTAAAAAAAGAAATTGAACTCCAAAGGGAAAAACTTGTTCCAGATAGACTTCATAGTGACTGTATTCCTAAAGCTCAAAACCAAATACCTGCTGTAAATGAGGTTCTGTTTTTCCAAGACAATCTCCATTCTGTGCATGTGTTCTGTGTTCTGTTTAGTGCCTTGACTGTGTCTGTTTTCCTCTTTCATAGCATCTGGAATTTCTTGATTGTTGCTAGTCCTCCGTCATGGAGAAGTTGTTTCTTGAGTGACCTTGAATTAGAAAAGAACCAGTTTTGAGATTCTCTAGGTGTGCTGTTCTTGAATGAAGTGTATTTTCAGTAGCAAGAAATCAGTTTGTTTGGACTAAAAAAATGTGACTTCAGGTGCTTTGGGGCAAGTATCTCGTTTGGTAAATGTGTAGCACAGGTAGTAATTGTGTTGGCTTAGCATAATAAACTAAAAGTGATGCTGTATGAAAGCTATTGTCTGCACTTCTGAGGATTCACACAGGAGCATTTTAGGAGGAACTCATTTTTGTACATTGCTCTGCACTTCAGTCCAGTAGATTGGGTTAAACTTGGGAAGGGTGGGGGAAGGGGCACTCAATCATGGCAGGTTTTTGGAATGTGGGTAATTCTAGGAAAGCAGCAGTATGGGGGACTGCAGTTTTGCTCCCATGACTCTAAAGTGTGTGACTCTTAGCACTTGAGGAAGAGCACTGCAGTAACTTCCTTCAGTATAAAGATGAGGAAGAAGGTGAAAAGTTCTCACCCTTTCAAATCCAAACAGGAATGTAGTCTGTCTCTGGAGCTCTGACCCACAAAATCAGTATTAACAACTCACATCACTAACAAATCCTGCATTCTGTAAGCAAGGTATTCATTGCTATTTAGAGTTCATAATCCTCATGAGGAGAAGATAGATAGTCTTGCTGAAGTTCTGTCTTCTTTCCCTGGGAAGTGTAGTTCTTAGAAAAGCTTCACTGTAACATCTAGACTTTTCAAATCACTTTTACTCAAATTTCCTGGCTGAACAAAGGCTTTCCATGCTTCGTCCTCACTCTTCCACAAGCTAACAGTCACCAGAGAAAGGAAGTACATCTTCATGTAGGTGGCTAATTTGTATTCACGCTCTTTTTTTTCAATAGGAGGAACCTATTTCTACATGAATAAGATTCTGCGATTGGTCAAACATGCTGCAGCATCTTTTACATCACTATTAGTGCAACTGTTTCAAATGGTTTTGCTGAAGCTGGGTTATGAATTTAAAGGTACTTTTTCAGTTGTCTTCCTTGGTCTCCACACAAAGCCAGTGTGTTTTGGTTTTGGCTTTGGTGTGTTTTTTTTTTCTTCTTCTTCTTCTTACAGGCTTCTTCTTGGGCACTACAGTGTTCTATAGCCTTTTGCCTGTCTTTCTGCCTTTATCTCAGTTCTGCTACTCTTCTCATCCATTTTTCCCCCTGTTTTGGAAGTATCAGGATTCACATGCAAGAGATGTGTTACAGTGAAGATTCATGTGTTTGTTTTTACTAGAAAGTGGTAGAAGGTAATGTTTAAATCAAGAAACTCAAGTTGATTTTTAACTGTTTGGCATCATAGTTTTAAATCCTAACTTTTCAATGTCTTTAAGTTTGGACTGTCTTGTTACCTTAAGCCCATTGTGCGCTTAAACCTTGATGAGATCTGTCTTGCAAAACTAAACTGCCATCATCACTCTGCAGTACTCTAAAGCACATCTTGTTTTTCCTGAAAATGTTCAATTCTTCTTTTGGTGCTTTCTCTTCCATAATACATGCTCTTAGAGTGAAGTCTAATTGCCGTAGGCAGAAGGTAACTGTGTGAGTGAAACTTCGTTCTCTTCCTGTTCTCTCTGCCTCAGTGCCTTTCTTCCTCAGTGCCTTACAACTTGCTAATGCTCTTTTCTCAGTCGTTTAAGATCTCTGGTAAAACCAGCACAAAGCTGTAATGGTTAAGCTGTGGGACAAAATGATGGGAATGGGGACTCAAGATTTGATGAGTTGTTACTTTGGGACTTTTTTTTTTACTAACTTTATGTGGTAAGCAGCAGAAAGATTTTTTTTTTTTTTTGAACAAAAAGAAGGAACAAAAGATGGCACAGAGTAAGTTGCTTCCTTGATCATTTTTCAGGTTTCCTGTGAGTAACCTGGCTTTAATAGTAAACTAAGCCAGTGTAGCCAAAATCTGCATATCTGATAGGCAAAACGTGCATATATGACAGGCCTTGAAGTTGAGTTGCATTTTGTGTATGCTTTTTAAATTTGTTACAGCTCACTCAGACTACTGTGGAAGCATGAATGTGAAGGAGTTTTACAGAGAAGATAGCCATGTGGGTGTAAACGAGGAAACAATATGTAAGTGTAAAGATTGATGTTGTCTTTTAGCCTTGGGCGCTGCACGAGGTTGTTGCTATAACGTAATACCAGATACTCCATGAGCTTCTTGGAAGCTACAAAGTAAACGTTTGTTTTGCAACTTAGATGAAGGGGGGGAGAACGGTGATTGCCTGGTGTACTGTAATATTTTCCCAAGCAAGTTTTATTCCACTGAGGTTTGCTTAGTGTAGATTGTTGTTGTTGTTTGATAACTGATATTACAAAATGAACTTGTTCAGGTTACCTTGTAACAGTCTTGATTTGATCCTGAGTTTGTCACATTAATCCACTGTTACCACAACCAACAGGTGATGACTGTAAGGGGAAGAAACATCTTGAAATACACACCACAGACCACATACAATCCTCATGGGCTAAAAGGGTAGCAAGGACCATTTGGCACACCTTTTCTTCTGCAGGTTGACTTGGACCTTTTTTTCTTTTGTTTTTATTTTGCATTGCAATCTCACATTGTTAATCGTACCTATTTTGTTTGTTTTGGTTTTTGTTTTTACCTTCATCTATCAAAATAGGTTAAAAGCATAAAGTGTCTAGAAAATTTAATACCTTTCCTGTTTGAATTCTTGCTCTGCTACCGGCTTTTTTACAAGCTTGGCAGACTGCTTACCTGTCAGTCAAAACAAGATGTGGGGACAGAACGCACCTTGTATTTTAGAATGTTAATTTATTGCACTTTGGGGCAATCCATATGCTTGATAGGTTGAAAAGTTGCCTTTAAATGAAAGTAAGGCATGAGGTATTGGTATGTAGATTATTTTGGATAAAGGGTTTTTAACATTTTATTTTTGTTTTAGTGATAGTCAATTTTTACAGGACTCTTATATAGGGATAGAATCTTCCCTGTGAGATGAGCGTTCCCTAGTTGAATGACAGAGGCATCAAGAATCTGTTGAGTGCTCTTTATTCAGCAAAGGAAAATGATTTGGGACACTTCAGTCACCTAAATGCTTTGCAAAATATTGGGTTGGTATATCTATAATCCCTCAGATTAACCCAGACATATCTGCTAATCTGAAAATTGCACATACTATGTAGTTTATTTTGTAGAACGAATAATCTTAGTCTTGAATATAGTAAATGTTGGCTTCAGTGAGCTTGAGTAACAACATTTTATTATAGTAGTTGGGTGGTTTTGTTGGTTTTGGTTTTATTTGTTTTTAAGAGACTCAGAACTGACGTACCAAAGGTCTTTGGGAACATTTGGTTTAATTAAAATTTGCTCTTTGTAACTTTTAGTAAGGAATATTTCTATTATTAGTGTTTCTTAGACATTATACTTTCACTAGGATTTAAATTTTTTGGTTGTTCCCACTTTTACTCATGAACCTATGTGATGACCTTAATGTATAATTTGGAACAAGTAAGATGCTTTTAAAGTAATGATGTGTTTAAAACATGTTTTTTATGGTAGTACTCTTGCTACTCTCTTGTACTTAACATGGCAACATTAGATAAACATGCTACAAAAATATAAATGTTGCTGTTGGAAAAGTGGTGTTCTACCTGCACAGATACTGTTGATGATTCTGTTTATTTGTGTACCTGAGAACTTTTTCTAAATTGTGTTGGTTTTACTTGGCTTCATATTTATTAGTGGCTTGCTTTGCTTTCAGTAGTGAAGAACCAAGTTTGTAGTTTACTGAAAGGTATGGTTTAAAATTGTGCAGAATATGTCACAGGTGGGGGATTGAGTGTTTTACTGCATGTACTGCACAAGAACCTTAAAGTCATTTATATATGTTACCACACAGAGTTAATTTGTTATGATCTAGGTTACTTTATGCTTCATGTGTTGCGAACAGTGGGAGCAACAGGATGGCTTGTGTCTCAGAAGGTGTTGTCTCTACTTTGGCTGGCCATTCTTTCTCCAGGTTACTATCCTAATCCGTGTGTGTGTGCACGTTACCTGCTCCTTTTGACAAACTAGGAGTCTGCAGTGTGTGGCTTACACTAATTCAACCATGCTTGTGTTGTAGCTTTTCTATCTTGAAATGCATGTGCCACTCTACTCTATTTAATGACTGAAGTATGCATAATGAGAGGGTGTATTTCTGTTCACAGGTATAATGGGAGACTAACCAGATTCATTAATGAGGGAATTACAGAATATGGGGCGTCAAGGCTATGGGATGTGTTTTGGTTTGGTAGTCGCTTCCTATCTTTGTATTCCTCTTAACAAAAATTAATGCTGCTAATCTGCATTTTTTGAAGCATACCAAGGTCTTCAGTGCGTGGGAACCTGGATTCGAAGATTAACACTGAGTTTCTGGCAGGATAGCATTGTTACAACAAATGAGCATGTTGCCTTTTTGCATGGCTATTGGTTTTGTTGAGTGGCTGATGTTATAATGCTGTCATACTTGGGATATTTGGATGTTAATAAGCTGCATGCGTTGCCTGTACTCATGCATTTCTCTGCTGTGCAAAATATTCTTGGCCACAGTTGCATGTCCCTCTGCTTCGTTTCTTTGAACGCATGCTGCAGTAATTGCATTTCACACCATGACTTTTTGTCTTCTAGGTAGGGCAGCTTCTGGCATGTTCAGGTTGCTTAGAACTGCGTGGTATCAACTTGTTACTCTGGTGTCTTTGCTCAAGGTCTTTCTTCTAAGAAGGTGTGTATCCTTAGAAAAAAAAAAAAGAGCAAATTATTTACCTAGTTATAATACAAAACTATAAAATATGGTAAATGTATTGTTTCTTGTAAAGTTTTCTCTCTTGTTCTCTAGGTGCCTTCCAAAGATCCCTAGGCTGTTACCGTTCCTTATCCCACTCCTGTTTCTACTAGGTATGTGAATAGTTTAGTTGTAACACAAATCAGTGCGTGCTTACTGCAGCTGTTTCAAAATAGCATTCTTCATTGAACTTTTGATTTATGAAAAAGATGCACAAGTGGAAAAAAAAAAATTTGTTTGTGAACAAATTTTCAAACTACTGAACGGACAGCGAGCGTTCCCCCTACGGTGAAGGGAATACACTTGATTTAATTTCATAGAACTATTTAGACAGAATGAGTGGATGAGTAAGTAAATGCGCTGAAGTCTTTTTTTTTTAACTTTTTCTTTGCTATTCCTATGGAGGAAAGTAATGAAGTCAGGAAGAACTGGCTGCATTCTGATTGCTTTGGTTGTTGTTAAGTCTATCCTTTGCGCTAGACCATGTTTTAGCTGCTTAAAACACAGCAGTTTAGACTGGTTAGTTGTCAGTATTCCAGACCGGCTGTCTACTTTGAAATAAACAAATGCAGTTTAAAATACCTACCAAAAGCAGTTTCATGTCTTGTGTCCTAAAAAAGTTGTAGCAACTATCTGTGAGAAGCTTCATCCTTTTCCCACTTAGTGGTGATTCAAAAGCCTCTTTACTAGGGAGAATAAAGTTACTCTCTGTAGAAAATGCTGCTACTTCTCACTAAGATATTGCAAAAATAGGTATAACCTTGGTGAAATGCTAGATTGCTTCCATGAAAGCCTACGTTTCCTCCATTTTTTTGTTAGATATTATGCGATATGGTATGGAGTAAGTAGGATACGAGACAAGCTATTTTCCATTGAGATAAAAAGCATCTGCCGTCAGTGAGCCTGGCCTGTCATAAGCACTGAGATGTAGGTCCCAGAAAAGCAGTAGTATGAGATTATATTGTGATATATAAGTGCAAGTTGTCTGCCAGCAGTGGCACTGCTGGATGCTCCCTAATATTCTTGAGTGCTTGACTTTAATTTTAAAGCTGGTTCATGCTGATTTTTATTTAGGCTGGCACAGTGTGACTGTGTGGCCTTACAAACTTAAGGGACCGTGTGCCCCTTAGTAAGAAGACAGTTCATAGATACAAGTAGTCTTAAGGAACGATTCTCTCAAAGGCCTTTTTTGCTTCTGATCTAGGTATATGGTTCTGGGGGTTTGATAGCTTCAATTTGTTATTACCTTCATTGAACTGGACAAGAATTGATACAATACAGAAAACAGATGACTCTCTTCGTGTTCCTGAACCACAGACTGATCCTTTTCGCTCTGTGCAACCTCCAAAGGTAAGGCAGAACAGTCTGGGAAAGAACTTTTCATACCTTTTAAGACTTCTTCACTCCAATGTTTTTAATATTTTGTGATAACTACTTGACACATAAGGGTAATGTAAACAAATGCCTTAATTTTTGTACATTAAAAAAAAATATCTTTATACCTTAGGATACCATAAATATCTTTGATCCTGGTCGCATAAGTGAGCTGGAAAAGCAAGTGGCCTTCGTGTCTGACAGATGCCAGCACCATGATGAAGAATATAGGAAAGTGATGCTTCTACTCCATAATCTTCAAGATCAGATTGCCCAGATGAGTGACAAAAGTGAAACCTTGAAGCTAATAAAAAATGTGATGGGTCAACACCTTAAAGATGTGAAAATGGAAGGAAAGGTAAGATAGTCAGTTACTGATACTTTCTGATCAAAGTGTTCTGTTTTAATAATGCAGATTATTCGTGATTGGATTTTAGAATTCTTTTTCTGTTACAGAATTAATTGGCAGGTAGTAAATGCTAGAGAGTAGTCATTGGCATTTGTTCCTACCTTTGTTATTGCTGGCAAAGAATTGATTTTAAAGTAGAATTCTGCATTGCTGAAAAGCAGCTGGATTTATCCTGTTTTCATACAGAGAAAGAAGACTGTAGGAAGGACTAGTGACAAAGAAGGGGGTTTGTGTTAAACTTCCTTGTGTATAATCCACACTTCTGAGTCAGGCCTTTATATTTATTACAGATTCTGTAATTTCTCCTACTCCCTTCAAAATAACTCACTTTAAACACTTGCAGAATGAAATAAAAGTTATGCTCTGTAGAAAAGCTCAGTTATGTTATTTGTACTTGTCCTTACCTGTTTTTTAAGACCAACTTCCTGGCTTCACATCAAGAGCATGAGTTGCGCATCCGGATACTGGAGGACCTTCTTGGAAAACTTTCTGCTGAATCCAAGGTATTGAAAGTTATCTTTTTGCTAACTCACTGTAATTGTAGCTCGTTGATAAAATAGATTTTGTTGGCTATCCCAAACCCCAGTTTACTGTCATTTGTGTTTATTTTGTTATATTAAAACTAACTTCTGTATTTTTTTAGGACATCCAGAAGGAGCTTGACATAGCGAAAGCAAAAACAATGAGGTATAAGCACTTTTCAAATGTATTTTATTGTATCTTTTTTCAATCCTGATGCTAACTGATGGTGATATACATGTTTTTCTTTGAAATTCAGCAACTCTTTTCTTTATGTCCATTAACTGATGCTAAGAGTTTGTACTGTCAGCAAGAGTACTTCTGTCTTGTAGTAGACTCCAACTGTGACACTGAACAGGAGCACAAGGCCCACTTCCAGTGTGTGAGCTGTCCCACAACCACATTTTTTGCTACAGAAAGCTGTATATAGAGGAGGAGAATGACTGACTTCTCATCCTCTTATAAAAAGCCTAAGATTTTTTTTCCTCAAATTGCTTAGTGAAGTATACAGTAACTGCTTCTGATAGGCTTTAAATTTTTGAATTCTATCAGTTCTAATCTTTGTATCTGGTTTTGGCTTATCAGCTATACTGCTTCCCACACATGTACTGTGGTACCAGGATAAAAACTGCAGCACTTCATTAAATAGCTTTACCATTGGGAAAGAAATGCTTATTTGCTGTATTGTTGTTTAAATTAAATCTAAATGTAAAATGGCTTTAGAATGATGGCTGGTGCTTTTTTTTCTATGGCATGCAATGAACACTGTTCTATATTGGTTATATGGAACCTGCTACTGAAGCTCAAGTTGACACCTGTCTCTAAATTTATTCTGGTTTAAGGTAACTTAACTTATTCTAACCAGTGGCAAATAAAGTTTGACTGGTTTACTAGAAACCTTATATTCCCAAAATTCTTTATATGTTTGACTTAGTAACTTGTTGGCCTGGTGATGCTCCAAAGTCATCACTACTAGATTGGTTCACAAATTCAAAATACTTGGCTCTGAATGTATAAATCCTAAATATGCCTTAAAGAACATCCTAAGGAACTGCAAGCTAGCAATATCTGTTTCCTGGTGAATAACTGAACTAGGAAGGTGCTTCATGTTAGAAAAGTATGTTCTCTCACCTTTGGAATTTGATGGAATGATTCAAACTACTCTTTTTCTAATTATTGACTCCTTGTTTTTGTCAGAGATGATGATGAACGTAATCAGCTTTTGCCCAAAATTAAAAAGCTAGAACTAGAGTTGTCTCGGATGAAATCAGAGCTGTTAACTGAGGAGAGCTTGAAGACAAGTTGCAAGAAAATAGATGACATTCATGAAAAAGTAGGTTCTGTAATTTCTGTAACTGTCCCAGTACAACTTGGTACTGCTTGGTTTTGTTCACAAAATTTCTTGAAATGCACTGCAGTAAGCAATGCGAGGTAGTATTCATCTTAATGGTATTGCTTTATGTAGTGGTACTCTGTTCTCTCCATTAGCGCATATTTTACTAGACAAGAGCTTATGGCTTGTTTTCTCCAATGGCAGGGTTTCATGCTGAAGATACGATGCAGCAGCAGTTCTCTGTACAGCACTCTGCTGTCCTTACCAATGTATTTTGCCTAACCCATGGAAATGTAGAAAAAACTTAAGCAAAGCCAAATTAGATTTGTGATCTGAGAGTTGTTTAAAAACAAAATCAGGTTTAAATTACTTTGAAGCCTTTTATAAGGCCTAACTAAAATGTAGCCAACAAAATACAACAGGAAGTATTGGTATGGGATTAACTTTGACTAAGATACCATCTTGTGATAACGCTCCAATTTGATCTAGCTATTGTGTATGAAATCGAAGCGTACCGTAAGGGAGTGATTAACCAACTTGCTTAGCTAGACCTAACAAGTACACCGCTCCCTTCAGAGGTGCCATGGTGCCGCCCTTGAACTTTTGCAGCCAACTCTCTTAGTCTGAAGTGTTGGACCCCTAATGTAAACTGTGCAGTTTGCTAGGGCTTTGAGCGTGCCTTGTTCAGTGAACCAGTGAAGCATACAGATTTCCTATATGTTCTTCTGCACACCTGTATTGTAAGTCAACCTAGTTAAAGCCCATGTGAAAGCTAGAGTTCTGTGTCATACTGATGTATGTACTGATATAATTTGTGCCTTTTTTAATACATTGTATCACTTAATCGTTCATAAGGACTAATAATGTCTGTTATAATTGGTAATGGTTTCTATTAGGTGGATGCCCAGGTCAAAGAATCTGTCAAGCTACTGCTTTTTGGTGATCAACAAGAAGATTTACCTGAATCGCTTCTCCAATGGCTTATGTCCAATTTCGTGAGCAAAAGTGATCTGCAGGGTTTGCTGCAAGATCTAGAGTTGCAGATCCTCGAGAATATTACTCTCCATATGTCTGTTACAAACCAAAAACTAACATCTGAGGTAGTAACAAACGCTGTGACTAATGCAGGGATTTCTGGAATCACAGAAGCGGTGAGTTTAATTTCTCAGAAATTCCACTAAAACTGCGAAGAGTCCTTTTAGAGGCATGTGGAGCATGACTGTCTGTATAAGTGTTAATGACTTTAAGATGTTTGGAACATTAATTGAAATGGGGAGATCTACAGAAAATGCCTTGTCCAGTGTGTTCTTACAGTATTGCTTATTGCCTGTTCTTTTCCAAGAATGCTGTTTTGAAAACTGAAGGATTCCCAAAAAACAAGTATATGAAATGCAGCTTAGGGTCATGGGAAGGTGAGGGAAAGAATGCAACTTTTGAAGAAAACACCAGTGAAGAATGCAGTATGAATTTGTATTTTAAGCCAGACAGCCATGTATTAAAGATGGCCCCT
The DNA here is from genome assembly GCF_000703405.1 of Apaloderma vittatum. Classification (NCBI taxonomy): domain Eukaryota; kingdom Metazoa; phylum Chordata; class Aves; order Trogoniformes; family Trogonidae; genus Apaloderma; species Apaloderma vittatum. The sequence goes on along the minus strand of NW_009695414.1, from coordinate 5,083 downwards.
GTCCTGATAGCGGCTTTAAAGACTTGTTTTGGAGGGCAAAATCTGAAAAAGGTACTTACATAAGTATATACAGATGTGCATATATCAACTATTTTATCAGCTGATATTATTAAAATCTTTCTCTCTCCATTCCCCTCTTTCATGTGTACATCTATAGCAAGCCCACATCATTGTAAAGAATGCACTGAAACTCTACTCTCAGGACAAGACTGGTATGGTGGATTTTGCCTTGGAATCTGCAGGTAAATACTAACAGGAAACAACATTTTCTTACTATTATGTTATTTGTAGTATTTACTAAAGATCTTGAAATGAAGACTAAAGGTTAGTAGAGCATCCTTGTGTGTTGCCTGATCATTAGACTACTGCAATCCTGGCATCTTTTAGGTTCTGTATCAGCCTAGGTATGCATGGACAGGGATAGAATAGTTCCTCTAAGCGTGTGCACAACTGGATAATAGAGAACCCCAGATAGGTTTGTGTCTCCCTAGGGAAAATGTGTATTTCTTTAGCCCTCTTTAATGAAAAGCTTTAATGTATTCTTAAAATAACATTGTACTTGATAGAAGCATTGTATCCCTGGAAAATTATTAGACTTCAACAATATCTTTAATAGTTTGATTTTGGGTTTTTTGGGGATAAAATAACTTATTCACTAAGCTTTGTGCAGATCTCTCCCTTAAAAGTCTTCAGGAAAAAAATGAGTAATTATTTCTGCTAACTTGATGTATCTTTTTTTTGAGGTGGCAGCATTTTGAGTACTCGCTGTTCTGAAACTTATGGGACTAAAACAGCATTAATCAGCCTCTTTGGAATTCCTCTTTGGTACTCCTCTCAGTCTCCCAGAGTGGTGATTCAGGTAATCAAAGGTCATGTAAACAATTTCAGCAATGTTATTTTATGTTGAGTGATTTGGATCATTTTTTGGATGCCAGATGTTTCTGTCTGTATTATATTGGAGGGCATGGGTACTTTGAACCATATTCCCAAGAATGGGTTTCTTCTGGTAGTTCCTGGGAACTGCTTAAGCCCCACTCTAACAAAATTAAGGCCCTTAAAGAGGCATTGGACTTCTGCAAAGTGTGAGTACTGGCAGGGTTCCTGTTGAGAAGGAATTTCAGGGTGGGCCCTCAGCACACTGCGGTTGGTTCAGGTGGATATGCTGTTTTGATGAAGAGTTCTATCCAATAGATTATATTCTGCCACTTGCTATCCAATACTGTTCCTAATAATTCAGAATTCATTACAACGCTATTAAAAACTCATTACAAAATGGTTGTGATTGTTGTTTGTTGTTGAGTCCCATCCTGTTCTGTCACCCTTCCTCCTGTCTAGCCGGACATGTATCCAGGGAACTGCTGGGCTTTCAAAGGGTCACTAGGATATCTTGTAGTCAGACTTTCAATGAAGATCTATCCAACTGCCTTTACATTGGAACACATACCAAGAACACTTTCACCATCAGGAAATATCTCCAGTGCTCCTAAGAACTTTTCAGTATACGTAAGTCTGTCCCTGAACTGAAATTGATTTTTGTATGCACAAAGAATATCTGTGTTACGTATCTTGGAAAATAGTGACTTAAAGGAGAACAGTGAAGAAGAGAGACTGTTTCTGTCATTGCTCTTAAAATTGCTTATTGCTTTGAGATTTGGAATAAGAAGTGTTACAACTAATTTTAGGGGAGTTGTTTCTGTTCTCTACTTAGAGTAGTAAATATTTCTGCAGGGAAATGATGGAGTTTAATTTGATATAATTCTTTCATACACTTCACTTGATCCATCCTTCCTCTACTCTTCTTCATCCCTCCCCCATGTGGCTCTTCAACTTATCTGTAATGTCCCTTCAATTTTTTATTTATTTTTCTAAAATTGATTGTAACCAGCCCCACAGCTGTGATGGCATGATTGCAGAACCACAAGGCCACATCAGAGTACAGCTGTGATATCTGAGAACTCCTTGTCTAGTCCTTGTAAACACTTAAGCAGTGACCCAAAAGCATTGAATCTTGACTTCACTCTTTTTTATAACCTTGCTGTTCTCTCATTCTTGTTTGTCCTGAGCAGTTAAAACCACTATTGCAGGGCACAGTATTGCCACGGGAATTAAGGGGTTTGACCATGAAAACCCATGAACATGGCACAACTATTTGCAGTGCACGAAACTAATATACAGAGCTGTGCCTGGGCAAGTGTTAAGTTAAGGGGGAAACATTCTGATCCTGGTTTGCTAGGCTTCTGAGTGCTGGCTGTTGATACTCAGTTATGTAGGCGTGCTTCTGTTTTCTGTTTGGTTTCAAATTTGACAGACGCTAAAATCTTCATCCTGTTACAGGGTCTAGATGATGAATATCAAGAAGAAGGCAAGCTTCTAGGGCAGTATGTCTATGATCAAGGAGGAGAACCACTGCAGATGTTTCCAGTGATGGTAAGTCTGGATGATAAGACACAAAGTGTCAGGAGAAAGATACTCATGTTTTCTGTGAGTGCGCAATGAGCCGTGAAGGAAAAAGGTCTCGTTCTCTAATGGGCACTGTAGAAACTGAGGTGGAAGGAATCTCTCTGTCTCAAAACCTGTGGCCTAAATAAGAGGGGAGGAGAGGTTTATGCCATCTAAATGCTAAACATATGAAGTGCCTGCATCATGCTGCTTCTGACTTGTTTCACAACTAACTAGTTGTAAGGCAAGAAAGGTTCTGTTCAATGTGGCAGAAAGTTCCCAAGGCATGACTTGGTTATTAATAAAAGTTAGTAGTGACAGGAATCTAAGAAAGCAACTGCAGTTGTGCCTGCTTATGCTAGAAACCTAACTCTGGTTTGTGTGTTTGCTTTTTTTTTTCTTCTCTCCAGGAGAAAAGTGAAAACGCATTCCAAATAGTGGAACTGAGAATTCTTTCTAATTGGGGACATGCAGAATATACATGCCTTTATCGGTTCAGAGTGCATGGGAAACCTGCCGAATAATCTCCTACACTACAGCTTGGGTTGTTTTTGTTGTTGTACATTTTGTTCTCAATTTGTATATACCGGAAAGCCTAGAACACTGGAAACTTTTAAAGGATGAGGATGCAAGATATATACTGCAGAACTATTGATCCTCTGATAAAGGCAGAAAACTGTCAGCAGAACTGTATAAAAATTTTTATTTGGTCTAATGCTCAGCTTGTAATTGCCAGTTAGCTTTATATTTTTGTGTCCATGCTGAGAGAAATAATGCATGCAAACTACTCTGGTTCATAAAGCCCAGTTGGCAAACAGGTGGCACCTATTTTATTACAAGTGAATGTATAGGTTTTTTTAAAAGAATAAACCTCACTTTCTGCAACTAAGAATCTGTTTTTTTAAAATCCTGGACTTAACTGCATACTTCTGTTAGCTTGGCACCAGAAGCCAGCAACTGTGGTACATTTTCAACACTGACTGTGGCTAAAGGTATCTTTCCATTGACCCTTGGTTTTGACCTTTTTGGTGGATCCAAAAGGGTGTTTTTGATACGTAGTGAATATAATAAATATTTACTGTCAGGGAAAGTTAACACAACCAAAACTAGTTTAAACACCAGCGGCTGAGAATGCTTTACTGTAACTTGTGGCCATGAATTGCCCTAAAAGGCAGGGATAACTTTAAGTAACTGAAGTTATTTTAAGGGGGTTTGCCTTAGCAACTTGGCCAGTTTGTTGTTCTTCAGTGTTAATTCCAAATCGACCTTGGTGTACTGACTAAACTGAATGGGAGCTGATAGGCTGGCTAAATTGCTTAGTATATATTAGAATATAGCAATTAAACAATCTTAATTTGTCAAAAGTGATCTCTTCGTGACAAGAATTCCTTAGGCTGGTTCATTGTTCCGCTCAGTAAATACCGTATTGTGAGAATGTGGTATGTGGAAAACATGACAGAAATAAACCTTACTACTTCACCTCTACAAGAGGGACTCCTGCTCAGTACTGCTGTATTAAAACATACGGGCATTCTTTAGCTCACTCCCAGAACTGTTGTTTGGGCGTAAGGTTCGAGTGAAGTCTGGCTATCGGAAGCAACGTTTCAACATGGAATGAGATGAAACTGCTTGTCGCGCCCCCCTCCCCCTTAGGATTGCTACTTCCACCATCCTTTTCTGAAAAGACTCTTGAAATGTACTTGTATGCAGATTTTTTTATCTTGCTGTTATAACGCATAATACATTTTATAATCACACATGAACTGTTAACACATGGAACTGCTGACTGGTTTTCTGAATATTTGTGTTGCACAACAGTCCTTGAATGTTTTAAAGAAGTCTCCATGTAAAGAATTTTTGTTTTTTCACTTGAGCTAGAAACAAACCTATGGCCTACGCAGAGGAGCTAGATTACACATGTACAGGTGTTTTCATATTATAGGTTACATATTTAAAATTAGAATTATCCTGTATAAATTGAAATTAGGTAGTTGGGATGGGAATATTTTGAATAACACTAACTTATTTTTAAAAAGCAAGATAGGACTTTGTGCAATGTATTTTTGTAAATGCTTTTAAAAACGTCTGTTATTCTTTGCTGCCTCCAAACTGACAAGATGCTATTGAGATGTTTAAATAAAAGAGTTTTAATTTTTGAAAGTGCATGTAATATTTGGAAACAAGAAATAAAGCTTCTTTTCTGTATTTTTGCATCACCTGCTTAAATAACTGAGGACGGGGAGAGCCTGTAACCCTGACCCTGACC
>NW_009695414.1:0-347 GCF_000703405.1 Apaloderma vittatum | reverse complement strand
GCAGCGGTGGTGGAACACCTGCCCCTGGCCTCTCCCTCCCTCTGAGCGCTCCTTCCCGGGGGCAGGAGAGGGGCCCGGGCTGGGGGCTCAGTACCCGCCGCCCCCTTTGCTTTCGGCGTTTCTGTGCACACGTGGACAGTTCTGAAGAAAAAAAAAACCGCAACCCCCAAGCGCGTAGTTCCTGGATAAATTTCTCTTTCGAAACGCCGGGGCTTTGACTGGTTTTAAACCGTGGCCTCAGCGTTGCCTGTGCCCGTGAGCGCCAGCAGCGCTCGGTTCCCTTCCCCTCTCTGCACTCCACGACCGCTTCCTACATTTTATTTTAATCTTCGTACTTCTCCCGCGGG
>NW_009695413.1:536-809 GCF_000703405.1 Apaloderma vittatum | reverse complement strand
TGCTGTCCCTTCAAGCAGCAAAAAATGACTGGCAACAGACAGTGATGCTTTCCTGGTGCACTCATAGAATCATGGAATAACTCGAGTTGGAACAGATCCATAGAAGTCATCGAGTCCTAATCCAGGGAACATTCAGTCATTCCAACATGAAGATACCTCAACTAAACATGAAATGGATATCTCAGACTCATCTTTAGGTATTAGTGACTTATCTGTAGCATCAGTGGTAGCTTCTTCAGAAAATAAACATTTTAAGGGGAACACAATTGATTC
>NW_009695413.1:0-283 GCF_000703405.1 Apaloderma vittatum | reverse complement strand
TCGCAAGTCTGAATCTCACCCCCCGATACCAACACACTGCCAATGTGAGAGAAGAAAAAGTGGTGTTTTTTTTTTTTTGCTAAGAGTGGAAAAGAAAATCAAAAGGAACTCATTCTGATTGATATATGAGGTTTGCCAAGGCATTACGCAGGTCCTGAGAGGATACTGGCCAAGCAAATCTGTGTGCTGGCCTTCTTCCCAACTTTTCCTACTTGAATCCTCAATCTCAAGCCCTGGGAAACGAGATCTCCAGCTAAGCAGACATTCTCCACTTCTTCACAAA
>NW_009695412.1:0-218 GCF_000703405.1 Apaloderma vittatum | reverse complement strand
CTTTGACCATCAAATGTGATTACTGAGATAAGTAGTTCATACTTTGACCATCAAATGTGATTACTGAGATAAGTAGTTCATAATGTGTTGTACAAGGAACGGCTGAGGGATCCGGGACTGTTTAACCTGGAGAAGAGGACATTAAGGGAGGACTTCATCGCTCTTTACAACTACCTGAAAGGAGGTTGTAGCGAGGCGGGGGTTGGTCTGTTCTCCCT
>NW_009695411.1:4136-4623 GCF_000703405.1 Apaloderma vittatum | reverse complement strand
ACTGGTCTGTGGCAGATGGCAGAGTCAAGCCTGGGGTATATTTAGTAGATGAGGCTGACTGCGATCCCAATCTCATCCCTTTGAGACTTTTCTTGGACTCAGAGCCTGGAAACTCATACCCCCTTTTTTTATTCTTTTTTTTTTAGATTCTGGTTTGTATTTTGTAGCTCAGTCTCTCAGTGAGAGGGAGGGTTGGTGGTCTCCTCTGTTCGTGTTCCCTCATTCCTCCCTGGGCGTGCAGAGCCTGCGTGCCGCCTGGCTCTGCCCAACTGCCCAAGCTCTTCTCGACACCCACCGGGCACCAAAACCCTCTTTTGCCCCATTTTGCCCTGGTGTGAGCTGTTGGGAGGTGCCCACGGTGTCTTTGCACACCCCAGAGTCTTTGCTTTTGGGGATTTGGGTGGCTGAGGTGCAGCTTTTGGGGATTTGGGTGGCTGAGGAGCAGCCCTGGCACCCAGAGCGCCGGTGGCACGTGGGCACTTGCCGA
>NW_009695411.1:3061-3687 GCF_000703405.1 Apaloderma vittatum | reverse complement strand
CCTCTCACCCGCTCACCTCAAATGCTGACCATGGGGGGGCTGATACAATCTAGGCTCCTCTTCCTGAGACACCTACAGGTCTTTCCCCCATTCTGGGGGTGATCTGAGCCCCCCAAGTTAACCCTGCGAGAGGTATCTGGGGTGGAAAGGCCGAGGAGCAGGAGGGGGATGAGACAGATGCAGTTATGCAAGAGGGATGCTCATCCTCACTGGGCAGTGCTGCAATGCCACGGGGACCCAAACTCATCCCCGTGTGGGGCTGGGGACAGATGACAGTGACAGTGGGACCGCAAGCTGCGGTCAGAACGCTGGCGACAATTTTCGAGTTTTTCCCCACCAGCTGCACGAATCCGGGCTCCGTGATTCATCGGCAGACACTCATGGCGGGGGCAGACGGAGGCGGGGAGCTCGGGGACAACGGGCCGGCATGGGACATCATCCCTCACCCACGCGGCGAGACCGGAGAACCAGCCAGCGCGGTTCGGGGCCAGCATCTCCTGGCGAGGTATGGATGTGGGGAAAGCAAGAACTTTCTGCCCAAAGCCAGCCACGAACCCAACATCTGTTTGAAATCGGGGAGAAGCTCGGCTAACGCTGCTTGCTGTTTCCTCTGGTGGACATGAAAA
>NW_009695411.1:2654-2934 GCF_000703405.1 Apaloderma vittatum | reverse complement strand
TTGTTGACTCCAAACCCTTGGGATTCCCAGCCCTGCGGTCCAAGTGGGGCAAAACCAACTCTGCCGCGGGCGCCCAACGCAACGCCACCCCATCCCCGAAGGCAGTCGCCCACCCCAAATCCCTTACACAAACCCTCTAACCCAAACCAACTGCGGCACAAGAAAACAATTTAATAGGGCGATGGATTTTCGGGTCCTTTGTTTGCGCTGGCTGTTAACACCCGAGGAGATGAGGAATGGAAGCAGTTGCAATGTGTATCTGCTCTGGCCGACGGGAAGT
>NW_009695411.1:0-2577 GCF_000703405.1 Apaloderma vittatum | reverse complement strand
AAAAAAAAAAAGAAGGGGAGAAAAAAAAAAAAGAGATGGAGCCTTATCAACGGTGTTTGAGCCCCAAGTGTGTGTCTTCCTGGGAGAAAGGGTTTTCTCAACCCCCAGGGATGATGTTTTCTCCTCTGAGGTTTGTGAAACTTCATTTGAGAGGGCTGGTGGGTGCAGGGATGGATGTAACCCCGTGCAGGGGCACAGCTGGAGCCGACTCTTGGCAGCTCCTCAGGGGAACCTCCTGGGAAATGCGTTTTCTTTTTGCCAAGATGGTTGTAAGGCAAAGGGGATGCAAAAAAAACCCAACAAAAGTAAGGTCCCACCACGTGGCTGAGCGCCTCATCCTAGCTAGGACCAACCTCGCAGCGGTGCCGGTGGCTCTCGCAGCCGCTGGTTCCAACATTCCCGACCCGCGCCGATGAGTGGAAAGGAAAGATGCTGGTCCAGAGCCGAGCAGCAGGATCCAAGTGTGGGGGGGTGGTGGTGGGAGGTTCTTCTCCCTCTGCCCCAGACCCCTGGGAGCTCGAGGTGCTCCATGCACCCAGCCCTGCACACAAGCTCGGCCCCCGAACTCTTAGTGGGGGGCTGCGGGGGATTTCCATGGGGCTCCAAAAAGCAAATGCCCCACCAGGGAGGGGGCAGGGGAGGGGAAGTCAGCGCAGGAAAACCCCTCACTTGACGATGGAAGGAGCTGTTTGGTTCCCAGCGAGCGCCCTGCCCAGCCGAGAGCATCGCTTCAGCTGCCTCGGGGGTTCTCACTCCCTGCTTTGAAGTGGTGATACATTAATTAATTAAAGAAGGGATCGTGACAGGGTGTTTTTCTCTCACCTTCTCTTCCCTGGGTATTTCTTTTGGTCACTTTATTTTTTTCTTTGGAAGAGGAAAAGGGAGACTCGTGGATGGCGAGCTGAGCTGCGGGTTTGCAAGATGGGCCCTTGCTCGGCGCAGCAAGCGACAGGCAGTAGATGGGCAAGCCAATATTTTTCGACTGCTTTTAAAAAGGAATCATTTTTTAATTAGCGGATCCATTCTGGAGAAGTGTTGGAGTTTTACAATGTTGTAGCTGTTCTTGGTGTCTTGCCTAGACTTGGATGTTCTGGCCATAAGAAAATATTATTTATGGCGTTGCTGCTGCAGCTCTTTTATATTATAATTTGGGAAAGGAAGTTGCTGTTCCCACCAGTGGACGAAGAATAGCAGAAGCAAGGATTACAGGACTTCTGAAGGAGGGGAAAAAAAAAAAAAAAAGAATTAAGAGGCAGGACTGAAACAAATGACCAGGCTCGAATCGCCGTCCTCCAGAACAAGCTCATCCCGGCATCGTCAGTGGTTGGGTCAGATGCTGTGACTGAGCCGGAGCCCGGCACGGCCACAACTCCCTCGATCCTCCCCTGCGCGGCCTTACATGTGTTCCTAAACATCTGCAGATCAGGCTTTTTATTCATGGGCTAACGCACGCTTGTTTGCTCATGCCTTACTCAGCCTAAACTCCTATTGAACTCAATTAAGCCTGTCATCTCCAGGAGCAGTCAATGTCATTTTTGCCCAAGTAAGGGATGAGTAACGAGTGCTCCGAACGGCCCTTGGAGAATAGCAGCCATCTTGCTGCAGTTTTTAGTCCAGATTTCTTACAAGTTAGCACCAGGCCAAGGGTGGAAGAACGCGATAGGGCTTTATTAATCACACATGATCGCTGAACGCGCTGGATGCTGCGCAGACTTGTCGCTTTACGGGCTGCAGCGTTGGCTGCCTTGTCCCGAAATGCTTGAATGCAACCGAGCTCGGCACGAAAATTAGAAAAACGTGTTTCCAGAAGGGACGGGATGCAAAGAGCATCCTTTCTTCCAAGCAGGGCGCCGTGAGGATCCCTCTCCGCCGATTTACCTCTGTGGGTTTCGGGTACCATGGCAGAGGTGCTGGGACCCCACGGCCAGGGTTTTTGTCATGTGCTGCTGTTCCCAACAGTCGGGCTGGGTTGTGGCCAGGGGCTCGCATGCGATCCGCTGGCTGCGGCTTAGCGCGTTACCACCCATCGGCTCGCTCCGAGGCTCCTGGCTGGCTTCCCTTGGGAAATGGCAACGGCGTGGGCTGAGATCCCTGTCCTGGGCACCGCGGCGTGGGGTGGGTGTCCGGGAGATAGCGGGAAGCTGCACACTGGTGAGGTGCAGGAGGCTGTGGGGGGAGATGAGGAGGTGGGATGAAAGTGTTTGGAGAGGATGAGGGTGTAACGATGGGGAAGAGGAGGGGGATGAAGGTGTTTGGAGAGGGTGAGGTTGTAACGATGGGGATGAGGAGGAGGATGAATGTGTGTGGCAGGGCATTAGGGTATAAGGATGGGGATGAGGAGAGGGATGAAGATGTTTGGAGAGGATGAGGTTATAAGGGTGGGGATGAGGAGGGGGATGAGGGTGTTTGGAGTGGATGAGAGTGTAAGGATGGGGATGAGGAGGGGTATGAAGGTGTGTGGCAGGGCATGAGGGTGCGCAGAGGATGATGAAGGTGTGTGGAAGGGGAGGAAGGTGAGCGCAGGGGGGTGAAGGTGAGTGCAAGCATGAAGCTGAGCACAGTGAGGTGAGGATGTGA
>NW_009695410.1:0-73790 GCF_000703405.1 Apaloderma vittatum | reverse complement strand
TCCTCTCCTCTCCTCTCCTCTCCTCTCCAACTGCAGTGTAAATTGCCTTCTTGACCACTCAGGGGATCCACAAAAAGTTGATTGCTTCACAGAGGCTGTTTTATTGCACAGGGAGAGTAGAGCTGCAGCTGGTAAATTTGAGGATACCCATGAGGTGGTCGTTTAAGACAGGCAGGAACATAATGTGGTGGACTTTCACACAAGTTTCACTGTATTCTTACAACTGGAAGTAATGAAAATGCAAGCCCAACCCAAACTGTAAGAAATTTTCAGTGGGAATCAAGCCACTCTGCTGACCTGTTTGTGCAAATGTAGCCTTTAGAAGTGCTGCTGTGGGGAAATGCTGCCCTCAGACTGTGGCTGGGCTGTCCCTGTGGAGCAGCAAGCAATGGTTTTCTAGTGAAAACTTCAGTTTGGGCTCTGAAGTTTGATATGTGAGAGAATGAAGCAATGCTGGATTAGAGGTCAGAGAAGACATCTGAGCTGTCTTCTTCAGCTCACATAGATTTTAGGGTCTTGCTGCAGAGAGTATTCAAGGGGGTTGCCTGCCCTTGCAGTTGGTGCTGCTGCTCAGTTCATGAGGCCATGGAGGTCCTGGGGCTTTAAACTCCTTCTGCTCTGGTGCATCTTCTGTTCATCTCCTCTCTGAGCCTCCCTCCTGTCTTCTTGCTGCTCTGACAATCTTTTGTTTAGATCAGCTACCAGCTGCCATTTTGGAAAGAAAAGCAGCTGCCAGAGCTTTCATAGTGATAATGCAGTGTGGATGCAATGAAGTAATTTCCTCTTGTATTTATTTTTATTTTTTGGCTAAATTATTTTTAATGCTTGCTGCTTTGTCCACTCAATAACCTCTATATGGCTTTTTGAGTCCATCCCTTTAACCATTTCTTCCCATCCTAGCCCTTCGTCTTCAGTTCCTACAGTGTGCATTAAACAGCATTAATCCACACTCTCCCGGCAAGAAGATTCTGTAGAGTCATTCCTCTCCACTCCAAGATTCTGCAGAGCCTTTCTTCTCCTCTCCAAAGTACAGCTAGAAATACAGTTGTCCCTCCTTTTAGTGGAAAGCACATCCTCCTACCCAGCCCAGCAATAGAAATTAAACCAGATATTTCACCCCAACCATAATGGGTTATTTATTTACCACGGAGAAAAGGTTATTTGCTGGGACTCCAGATAAGGCTGGAACCAGGAAACAGCTTGCAGTTGTCTCTTCAAATTCATCTAGTCTTTACCATAGTGTTTCATTTTTTCCTCCCCCTTTATCTTCAGAGCAGAGGCTGTCAGGAAGGGGCAGGCTGGCGAGGGCAGCTCAGCCTCCCTGAAAGGGTCTTCTCCCACATCCTCACCATCTGTCTGAGGACAGCAAGCTGGGGTCCGTGTGCCCCTGCGTCCTCTCTCCGGCAGCACACAAAGAAAGTTGTCCTTTTATTCCCACTCAGCCGAGAGGGCTCTAAGAGCTTTCTAATCAGCTCACCGTCAGCCTGTTTCCTCTCGTCATTTTAAATGAGCCTGTGGTAGGTTTACAGCTGCCAAAGCTTTTGCTTGGATTCAAAACACAGGAGCGTTTGAGAGGCGGGTTGTAACTGCCAGGTTAGTTACTGCTGCTAAGGCTGCAGCAGTCGGGGGAAGATGGGCCTTTTTCTCTTGTCAAAAATACTCTGGTTGGATGAGAAATCGTCACCCTGGCTAACAAGTTTTACTTAAAATTGTTCTCTTTGAAAATCAACTGCTGACTTTGTTACCTGTTGTCAAGCGTGTACCTTTTTAAGTGAGATGACCCAAATGTCTGTACAAATAGGTCAAATTCCCATGGGAAGTGAGCAATGTTGGGCTTTTGATTTCATTCATGCATTTGTAGGCGACTTCAGGTTTCTCCTTCTGATGCTTTTAGAAACCTCGATGTGTGTGCTCAATGCACACACTTCATTGACCTGCTTCTGTTGCCGTAAATATGAGTATTGGTTGGGCTGAATGATGCTAAGATACATCCTGGCTATGAAGTTCTATCTTTTTTCACAGGTGCCCAGGATGCCTGTGAGAATTATGAAAGCCAGGCAAATATTTTTGAAAAAGGACATTGGGATCTATGTGTTTAGGTGTGAGCCTGATTTTTCAGAGTTTGTACCTGTCTTCTTCAAAGTAGGCCTCCAAAGCAGCAACATGGTGTGCACAGCAAATAAGGAAAACAACATGCTAAATCACCAACTGCATGTGAAAACCTTGGCATAAGTTATTAACCATTAACGCAAGCATATACCCATGACATTAATCAAATCTGTCTTCTATGACAGACTTCTTTCTAGCTTAGACCTGTTACTGAGTGGATATTAAGTTGCAGTATTCAACAGAGAGGTTTCTTTTACCTCCTCTCAACTCTTCTCCATCCGCACACACATTGAAGGTGTCCTGCATTGGCACAGAGCAAGGGCACACACCATGTTAGTGCAGCTCTTTGGAAAACGTGTCCAGATTTATTGCTGGGAGTGGATGAGAAGGGGATGGCAAAAAATGGCCTTTCTCATACATTTGAGAAGTTGTAGTTACCTGTGCCTGGGTATCAGGAACAATCTGAAGGACAAGCTGGAGTAAAATGTGGCCTATGCTTCTTGAAAGTTGAAAAAAGCTGCATCCATCTAATGCAGGATGAACAAGATGTGGTGCCTGACTCATCCTGCAGTTCCTTATGCACCCTTGTTGTGGGAAGGAGACAATATGCAGAAGGAGGGCGAAGTGCACCAGAGGGATCCTGGTGGATGTGGAATACAGGAATGGTGGAGGTCCTGGTGGCACAGGGGATGTAATGTAGGATAAGGTCTCCTGGATGTAGGCTGCATGGATTGGGGGGACAAGGAGGGCAAGACTTTTGTCCCAGTTGATGAATAGGTGAGCATGACACATTTATGTATTTTTGAGACACTTAGGATCTCCCTCCAAGTCTTGCTGAGAGCTTTGCACCCTCTAAACTGAACCCTACCACTCAGTACACGCTTTTAGGGAAGTGTTGTGGTTAGAGCCCTAAAATTAAATGTCCCAAAGATGGTACTTGTACAGATTGCACAGCAAAGCATGGAAATGGGGAAAGGGGCCCCTTATATTGCCTGCTTTCAGCATTTGTTAGAAGAGATGTGCTCTTGAGAAAAGGGCTTGTTGTGGGCAATGACGTCATTCCCAATGCATTCTGCCCATACCATATTCGTGTGGAGAAAAATTCCTTTCTGCTGGTATGTCATCAACATTTAGCATCAGTTATTGAGTGTATTTGATCGTTTTTGTTCTGAATTTCATGAAAATCAAAGTGGCTGTATTAGTCTTCTGGAAAGTGTTGGATACAGAAGTTGCACTGTGTGCTGCAACCTAGGGTTTATGCAAGAAAATGCTGCAGCTGAAAACACACCCTGCCATAAACCTGTCTGATTTCTGTGGCACTCGCCTTTTGTCCTACTTTGGTTGTCTGAAAAATATAATATCTATAGAAACTTGAATTTTAAAGTGATGGTACCAACATTAATAGGATAAATTATGATGCAATATTTAGGTTTCATTAGCTTCTTTAAAGTCTGTCTTTCACATTACAAAATTTCATTTAGAAAAACTGGTTCTAGTTTTTGATGTGGGTTAATTCCCCTCCACCTATGATTACTGAGTTTACCATGTAAAAAGAAACAACCGTTCTTTCTAACACCAGACTACCTACAGGATCAGCAAATTGATTTAATTTCTTCTGGTGCTAGAAATATATAAGCTTTAATCATGAATCAGATACACACCCACTGAAATATGTTAACTCATCAAAGCAGAGGGCCCACTAGCCTTTAAAGAGAAGCCTTTATTATACATGTGCTATATTATATTTAGTATTTATATTATATGGTTTGGTTTTAGCTATATAGTTTGATGTCTATATACATGTGTTTGATGTGTGTATATGTATATACATTGGTTTCAGCCCAGGTGTAATGCTGACCTACAGGAGGTCAGGCTGGGCCATCTGACGTTCACTTTTAGCCTTCTCTAGAAGTGTGGAGAAGGGACGTGGTTGTTAGGCATACAACAATTCTTCATGGATTTTTTATTTTCTCAAACTCAGTAATGGCTTGAGTTTATTCAGGTTCGGTTTTGACAGTGACTGTTCCACGGAGTGAAGCAAATATCCTGTGTTGCATCTTCCCTTTGCTACATTACAGAGGAAGCCTGGAGAGGGTGGAAGCAAGGTTGAGTATCCTGGGAGAAGTACTGGAACATTGTTTGAGCTTCCAGGGACAAAGTCAGGAAAGTCAAAGTCCAAGTGGAATTGAACCTGAAGACAACAAGGAGGGCTTCTGCAGATACATAGGTGACAAAAGGAAGTGTGGGGAAAATGTGGGCCCATGGGGCACCTGGTTACATGGGATATAGAAAAGGCTGATGTTCTAAAAGCCTTTTTTGCCTCAGTTTTTGCTAGGAAAGAATGGCCTTCAAGAATCCTAGGTCCCAGAAACCAGGGTGAAGGAAGGAGTAAGGAAGATGTAGCCTTAATGGAAGAAGATCAGATCAGAGAGTACTTAAGCAAACTGGACATACATACATCCACATACCCTAATGAGATATACCCATGAGTGCTGAGGGAGCTGGCAGATGTCATTGCAAGGCCACTCTTGATAATCTTTGGTAGTGACAATGGGGAGAAGTACTCAAAGACTGGAAGAAAGCAAATATCACACCTGTCTTAAGAAAGGCCAGAAGGAGGACCTAGGAAACTACAGGCTGGTCAGCCAGCCATGATCCCAGAGAAAGTGATGGAGCAGTTAATTTTGGAAAACATTTCCAGACACATTTAGGAGAAGAAAATTATCAGAAGTAGTCAGCATTGCTTCATCAAGGGGAAGTCACATTTGATCAACTTGATAAGTTTCTACAATGAAATAACTGGCCTTGTAAATGAGAGGAGAGTAGTAGATGCTGTCTACTTGGGCCTCAGGAGAGCCTTTGACATGGTTAATGTATGGAGTGAATAAGCATACAGTGAGTGGATTGAAAACTGAATGGCTGGGCCCAGGGAGTGGCATGAAGTCTGGCCAGAGGCCAACAACTAGTAGTAGCTCCAGGAGCCAGTACTGGATATGGTCCTATATAACGTCTTCGTTAATGACCTGGATGATGGAGAAGAGTGCACCCTCACCAAGTTTGCTGAAGACACAAAACTGGGAGGAATGGCTGATATGTCAGAGGATTGTGCTGCCATAAAGAGGGACCACAGCAGTCTGGAGAAATGTGCTTACAGGAACATCATTAAGGTCAAATGCCAAGCCCTTTACCTTGGGAGAAACAATGCAAGGCACTAGTATAAGCAGGACACCACTCAGGTGGAAAGCATCATGGCAGAAAATGGCCTGATGGTCCTGGTGGACACCAAGTTGAACATGAACCAACAAGGTGTCCTTCTGGAAAAGGTCAATGGTAACCTACATTAGACAAAGCATTGCCAGCAGATTGAGGCAGGTGATCCTTACCCTCTACTTCGCACTGGTGAGGCCACACCTGGAGTGCTGCGTCCAGTTCCAGGCTCATCAGTACAAGAGAGACATAGACATACTGGAGAGACTCCAAAGAAGGGCCACAAAGATGATTAAGGGACTGAAGCATCTCTCCCGTGAGGAAAGGATGTGGGAATTGAGACTGTTTAACCTGGAAAAGAGAAAGCTTATAAACACCTGAAGGGAGAAGATGAAGCCAGGCTCTTTTTAGTGGTGCCCAGTGATAGGACCAGAGGCAATGGGCACTAACTGAAATGCAGGAGTCTCCATCATTGGAGTTACTCAAAAGCCATTTGGACATGGTCCTGGGCAACTGGCTGTAGGTGGCTCTGCTTGAGCAGGGAGGTTGGACCAGATGAGCTTGAGGCCCCTTTCCAACCTCAACCATTTTGTGATTCTGTGATTACATTATTTTTTAAGTGCTTGCTCATGTTTGATTTTTCCATGATTACTGTGTTAGGAAAACCCTCTACTCAGTTACATCTGCAAAAATGCTGCAAAACATTGTTCATCTTGTCCCACTTTGTGCACAGAGGAACATGGGGTTTACTTGTGCAATGGATGTATTTTCTATTTTTAAAAAATCTGGCCCATTGTTTTGCCTCTACAGCAAATCATCAGAGCATCTGAGTCCATCTGCTTTTAAGAATCCTTATTGTTCCTCTGGGAACAATAAACAGCATACTACCAAAAGCCCATGAAACTGGGTTGTAGTTTTCATGTATTTCGGTTCCCAGACAGACAAGTAACTGAAAAGTTTGAGTGGAGTAGAAGCACTGCGTGGGATTTTGCCCGGAGGTGTTGGGTAGGAACCTCTGGGTTTCCTGTGACTGGCAGGGAATGAGGGTCCTAATGTAACCTTATACCTGTCAGAGAGAGCTTCTTCCCACATCTCAAGGCTTGGCATTAGTGACTGCTCCACTGACCTATTAGGATGGCAAGAAACTCCCTCTGACTTCTGGAGGTCCAAAACACTGCTCCTGGGGCAGATCCTCCGTGCTCCATTTAGCATTGCAGTCTCCAGACAACTCCCCTGTCTTTGAGAGCCTCATGCAGCCTAGAGCGGGTAACACGAGGTGAAGGTTTATTTCACGGAGGGGGGTTTTTCGTCACAAACTCAGAAGCAGATGGTCAGAACCCCTCAAAATGAGAATCCAAGTCAAGGCTTCACCCCCAGGCTGCCTACTGACACTCACCTGCAGCTTCCGGTATCCATCTCAGCCCCCCATGTTGACAGCAGGTAGGTTCTGGAGTCCTTTCTCCCTGCCCCCGGCTAGCTACCGAATGGATGAAATGAACTATGTGATTCAAATGCTGAGATGATGTTTTTTGCTTTTTAACATCACACACTATTTAACCTCAGTGACTGATGGATATGGGGAATAGATGGGACTGCTACTAAGGTTGACACTCTCAGGCCCTCAGTTAGGGTGTCTGAAGTCACAATAAATTTTTCCAGGCAAGCAAAATGGGAGACAAGTAGTTCCCAGGTGATGATTCAAACAAATCAAATGCCTCTATCAGCCATATCCTGGCTCTTCTTCATGCATCACAAGGAAGCAGAAATAACTCAAACCCATGAAATAGTTTCCAGCTATCTGTAGTTACCTGGGGGTCTTTGACTTGATTCAGTCATGAATGCAAAGAAATTGTGTTTGTAACGTTGCCAGTCACTAACATGGAAGCAACTCTGCGGGCACAAATTGAAATGTGACCTAATCAGAGAGCTGTGGAAGAAGCTAGACGATTAAAAAGGAGGCACGCTGGATCTGATGGAGATCAGTGCTGACAGGAAAGGAAAAGGAGGTTGATAGTCTCTTAAATCTTGCTTAAAATCAGCCCTGTCCAGTTTGGAATGCTGGCGTGAATGCAGCAGTGAGTTCTGAAATGATATGAACAGTTTATGTCAAAATAATGCAACAAATTCCAGCCCTGAGTAAATGTATGCACACAAGTTCTGTGCTGTGTCTGAGGCCCTGATCCTGTGAATGATTACATGCATGAAAAAGCCCAGTGAATGCAGGTCTATTCATGCATGCATAAACGCTCCCAGGACTGGGGTTTTGTTGTGCATCCCCTGCAACCTACTGGATGGGATAGACATCAGCCTGAGCTGTGGCCCATGTTTTCTCAGGGAGAGTTAGAAAACTAAACAAAACGTATAACAAACCTGAGGGACATTTCACATCTGAGTCACTGAAAGTTTGTACAGTAAACACATGTATACAAAACTGGACAAGTTTATTTTCCACGAGGCAAGCTGGTTTTGTAATTTTTTTTTTTAACTTATAAGGAAAAGGAGGAAATTCCACCTCCCCCCTCCCCTGTCCATACATTTCCCTTGTTCGTGAGTCTAGGAGGCTATGAAACTGCAGCAGAAGCAAACAAGGACTTTCTTTAATGAATAAATATTTACAACAGCCAACCTGTATACCTAAGGATGAGGCTGATTTCTCTGATACAAGCACCAGAAAATCTCAGGGCTTGATTCTGCCCAGACTGAAACATGCTCCCTAGAGCAGCAGCTGCTCCTCATAACACGTCTGAAATCCTGAGCAGGACCACTGAGCACTTTGATGGAACAGGGTTGGACAATTTATGTTGGATAATTCAAATCTTTCTACATGTACCGTCAGAACGAATGTTTCACTTTACTTGGTGTCCCTGATGTAATTCTGTACAGAAAGCTACTCATTTTTTTGTGGCTGGTGCTTTTCCTGGGGCCAAAAAGCTGACATCTGATGCATGAGTTTGATGTCGGTCAGGGCCAGTGAAGGTGAGTCTCTTCCCATGGAACTGATCTTGATGCTGCACTATTAGTGGTACCTGAGCTGGGCACCTGGCAGGAAATGCTGGGATATGTCAGGGTTTTTCCTGATGTCGTTGGTCTGCTCTGATTCCTGGGTGGTAAGAGCACTGGGATCAAGGGGCAAGAGAAAATATTTTTCTTGAGGGAGAACAAATGTTGCACAAATTAAGAACTTAAAATATGAATCTGATATAAGGCTGCTGGTAATAAATAGAGTAGAAGATCATTTGGCAAGTCCAAAACCGTAATGTAATATAATCCCAAATGAGGCATATTTGTAAGCCTACTGGAATGCCATTATCTGAGGAGCCCTCCTTTTTATTTATGATCTTGACTCTCCACAGTGTATAATTTAAGGTCTCATCGAGTTGTGTAAAGGGCACAAGATCAGCATTCACAAGACATGAGATAACTTCTCAAATCTTTCAGTAAATGGCCTTGTCAGCCAACCCCTGTCACTTCCCTCTGTCCACTCTGGAGGAGGGCAAGTCCTGGGTCTGGTCTGCTGGGTCTCTCTGCGTAGAGCTTCATTCCAGCTCCCAGGGCTGGATACAAAGGCAAATGACTCAAAAACTTCCAGTATGTTTCCTGTAGATGAGCTTCGGGCATCCTCAGACTCTTTAGATCTTAAGCCTAGAATCAGATATGCAAAGATAATGCATAAAACTGCCTACCTACAATGACCAGAACAGAAAAAATGAGAGGACTGCTTGTCTGTGCTATGGATAGTCCTGCCTGGAAGGACTGGTTGCACCAGGCTGAGTTTCTTGTTTCATTGTTTTGTCTATTTGTTTTCCTTCTCAGCATAAGTTGAGTTGCTCAATAGCTTAAGCAACAAAGATTTATGGAGAGAATAGATCGTCCCAACTCCTTATGAGGGAAAATATCACCCCAAGTTTATTTCCACCTTTACTTTCCAGCTGTCTCTCCTTTTCTGTGTGCTCAGATGTTTTGGCCATGGCTCAGAAGCCCAGCTCTGCTGCCACATGAGAGCTCAGGGAGCCAGGAAGGATCTCATCATGCTGAGAAACCTAACTCTTAATAGAGCTGGAAAAGCCTCTCAGTCCTGACTCAAAATATGTCTAGAATGGGGTTTCAGGGTTCATACTGGAAGCCATTTGCTGCAGTTAAGCTGTGCAAGGTGCCATGATCACATGTATTTCCATTTTGCCACTGCTCTTTCTCTCCTCCACGTGTCACTGAGTATAAGGCAAGGTGCCACATTTGTCTCCTGTCAGTGCCCTTACATCCCTCCTCCCCACCCGTTCTGGCAGCCAGCTCCTTCCTCATCACACCAGTTACACAGGATGAAAATAATGCTGCAAAGAGCAGTCCCTCCCAAGTTATCACTGCATGTGTGCCTGGCTCCCTTCCCCTGCAGCCACCTTACCTCTCTTCAGCACCCTCCACTCCCACCCCTCACTCCTGCTGCTGCTCCTCCCCGGGTGTGTGACCACTGTCAGCAGTGGCCAGCGAGGTCCCTCTGTGGCAGGGGCACATGCACTCTGCCGCACAGTCTCCTGCTCCATGTCATGGCCATGCCTGGCTGTGCCTTCCCGGAGCACCCATGAGTTACACTTTTGTGACCAGGCTGTGGATTGCCACATGCATCTGCTGGAATCGTGGCTTAAAGATTGAACCTGCCCATTGCAGAGAGCTCCAGTAGCAATATATGGATGTGTACACAGGGATAAAAAGGAGGTTAGCATTAATTTATTCTTTGTGGGGAACAATTCTGAATGTTAGTTCCTCCCCACTTTGACTTCAAAGGTGGAGATACCAACTCCCAGTTGTTGGCTCTGCATCCCCTGTACCCTGCCCTGCCCGTGCCTGCCTAGCCTCACACTGAGGCTGATGTTCAGTTTAAACTCCTTGTAGAGAAACACTGACAGGCAACTTATTTCTCCAATAGTTAAAAGAACATGGTAAAACAGTTTGTCAGTCCAAACTTTAGAGCATGATAATTTAGTGCAGATGTACCCCTTGGATACCAAACACTGCTTCCCTCCCACAATGCAACATACTTTCTGCCACATTTGTCACTGAAAAGCTTTCTTTAAAAAAGGGAGAAAATAACAAGATCAGTCCAAAATGTGTCGTTAGTTCTCCTTTAACTCTGAAATTGCTGCTAAGTGACAGTAATATTTTAAGAACTAGAGAAAAGCACTGTAAATCCCCTTCTCACTCAGCAGGTTGTTACTATGGAGTGATACAACTGCAGGATACAAGACCAAAATAAGAAAACAAAAAAAGCCAGAAGATAGTAATGTGAGCCAGCTTGTTCTCTGAATTAGTCTGTGTCCTGCTGTAACATCCTCTTCCTGACATTTTCAAGATGAAAAAAAATAGTTGTATAGTACAATTAGATTATTCAAAGTTTCTGATTATTCCAAGTGGGGTTGTTGCCTCCCAGCACAAGTTTCACCAAGGAAATTCTCCTTGCCCCTCACTCTGCTCATCCTGGGGAAGTGTACTTGAGCTCGATGCACAGACAGTGCCTGGTCCTGCAGTTTTCAAAATATTTTTTTTGTTACACATATGCTGCATGCTGGGAGAGGAGTTGAAGTGGGAGGAAAGCACATTTCATTTGGACACCCTGCACAGGTGGATGTGGTCCATGGGCAGGAGTCACGTGGCTTCGGTGCATCTCCCGTAGCCCACGACAGGCTGGAACGAAGCTCACATTGACTCGGTGCTCCTGGTTTGCTTCCTTTCTTCTTGCGACTAAGAGAAAATCTGGGTAGTAGCGTTTGTTTAAAACACAAAACAAATGCCAGAAAACTCCCTGACCCAAATGGCCCTCTCCTCTTTTGAGATAACACATGTCAGAATGAAATGTGTGGTTGGTCTTGCTTTTTCTCAGCTTAAGTGCATGCTTGCCTGGTGTCTGCCTACCGACCACGTCCAGTGTAAAAAATAAACCAGCTGTGCTGCCACTCTGATAGGTAGCAGTCCAGGTTTGCCTCTGGGCAGATATTTACTGCTACATCTGGCTTTGCTTTGCTGTATTGTTAACCTCCTTTTTCCTCTCTACATTTGTTTTGCTTTTATTAAATTTCCCTTCTGAATCCTCTAGTTTGTATTTCTAATGTCAACAATTGCTTTTATCACAGATAATAACTTCCTTTTACCAAAGCTGTATCATCCTACACGCATTTCAAATAACATTTTATGGACAAACATTGAAGTACGGTATTTGGCAGTGCATGCAATTGTATGTATTTAAAGTAATCAAATACTAAGATATGAGAGCCAAAAAATAAGTCGGCTGCCATTTTCTTAATCATATATTTAGCTGATAGTGTAGTTACTTTTACTAAAGCTTAATGAAGTTTGCATTGGGGCATTGTGATGTTTATGAAGTAAACTATGTGGTATGCTTAAGCAAGCTACAAAACCAGTTGTATAAATACAAACTGTTCCTTTAACTCGCCACAATAAGTAAAATCTGAAATCACTAGAGGTGATAAACCTCTGTTGATATATAGATTGGAGAAGGAATCTGGACATCTCCAAATAAGGAAGAGAGATAATTTTATTTTTTATTAAGTAGGGCCTGGAAATTGTATTTTGTCTCTTTTACCAATACTGCCACAGGTTTTATGTGATTCATTTACTCTTTTGGAGCTTCATGTCCCACATATACAATCCATCACAGAAGGACCGTGAGATGGAGCAGTGCTTGTAGGAAGTGCTGAGACCTTCTTTAGGGAGGTAAGAGAAAAGGCCTTATTTATGTGTTTGGTTCATTTTGGTTGAGAATTTAAGCTGACAGTAATTTCTGTCAATCCTCCTGTGGGTGCTCTTCCTCTGAAATAAAGCTGCTTTGTCAGAAATGATCTGGATCCACCCCACTAACACATTTGCTTCTTTGGCATATACTAAAGTGAAGAAAGGTAAGATATCCATAATCCTCCATTTAGATGTAGCATCCACTAGCATGGACAGCTCAGAAGAGAATGGAACATTGCCTGAGGTGAGCATTTTGTTTTCTTTTCAGTTAAACATATCTGTGCCTACTTTGCTGCAGAGGAACAATTTCCTCATGTCACTCATGAGGGTCTGACTTGTGTTTTTTTGGCATCTGCTGTAAAGTTTATCATCTCCCCTACATCCACTGCTCAGTACAAAAGTTTCTCAGTGATTGCTCTTTTTCTGAGATATTTGAATCACCAGTCGTCTTCCTCGTCACCCTTTGCAAAGTGTTGCAGTCAGTTGAGCGTGGTGGTGACAACGCCAAGGTCGCGGGATGGATTCCCGTTCGGTCCCCATGTGTTGCCTGATCTAGTCAACAGGTGGCAACCCTGAAGACAGGGAGGCTGGATTAAAATGATCTCTAAGGTCCCTTCCAGCCTAGGCCATTCTGTGATTCTATGATTCTATGATTCCATGATTCTATGATTCTATGATTCTATCACCAGTGCTGTCACCATGCCTTAAAACAAAACCCCACCTAGCACTGAGGCTGTTTGATCTTCCCAGCCAAGCCTGGGAATATGCTGCCTCGGTCTCCCTTGGCTCACAGACACTTTCTACAGCATTTCACGCCCAGCAGTCATGTGAGTAGTCCCATTCCATTTTGTCTGTAAGCTGACAGGACTTTGTCCACCAGATCATCACGTTTAGGAGGTTCTTTGGCAGGCAGCTGCTGGATGCTCGAGGGACCGTGTCTGCGGACAGCATATCCCCTCTTTGCTCGTATATAGCTTGCAAAGTTGAAGCCTGCACCTCAAAAAATTATCGCACTATTGTATTTTCTCCACCCAGTACTGTTACAAACTGTGCCCTTTCCCATGTGCTTTTTCTTCACGCAGATATTTTTCACATGCTTTCTCGGATCACCTCTGGAAACCTTCTTCACCTTCTTATCTGCTTTGCTCCATATCAAGTTTTCTGGGAACACCACAGTTTGTGAAATAGCTTAATGTGAATAATGATCCCACTGGCTTTCAGGCTGAATCCTTTTGTTAACAGTATCTGGAGTATCCATTGCTCCGATAACTAATTCCTTGTTGCTCTTCTAACATTGTCTTCAGATCACTGCACAAATATCAGGCCCATTTGCTGCTGTGTGCCATTCTTTGTGGACCCTGACCTTGAGCTTGACACAGTTCTATGGTTTGGGTCCCTTTTCTGATTAACCAAGCAATCTGAATTGGAGAAAAAATGAGTGAAAGTCAGTTCCAGGTCTCTGGGTAGTCTCCTGCTCTGAGCATCCCATCATGCTCTCCAAAATGGTAAATGGTAAATAGTAAATGGTAAATGGTAGATGCACACTGCTATGGTGCATCTAGATTGCCCAGTGGGAGCACAGAGTAGTCCAGTGTCATCTTTGAAAACCTGGCTAAAGACAAGGTGATGGAGCTACTACACAATCTGAGAGCTTCTTTTCCCTTTTCAAGCATGCTGGATTTGTCACTCCACTGTACAGCTTGTGTGCATCAATCCTGGCCACACAATAGGAAGCTCCCTGATAACACTGACATCCTTCTACACAAGTTGTGTTGTAGAGAAGGTTTGGTTTCACTGCAACCAAAGTTGGGTGGAAACGCTCCCTATAGTATTTCTTCTTCTTCCCCCTCACCTGCTACATTCAGTCCTGCCCTGTGCATCTCCTTATCTGTGCTGGCTTCCAGTTTGGAGGCTGTGCTGTGAAGATATCTGAAAGCAAATTCAGCTTTAGGAAGTCAAAAAAAGGTGTTTTTTTCCTTACTTTTTTTTAAAGCTGAAGTGGCTTCTTAATCTGTATTTGAGCTTGTCACATGAAGAGTGGATTTGCCACAAAGTCAGGGGCTGTGCAGTACGGTGCTGAAATGGGAAGGAGAGATGGGAATGGACACCACATTTGGGAAAACACCCTGCATGTTTTACATCATGAACCTACAGCCTGTGCCAAGTCGGTCTGCACTCTCTCTTCTAAGGTGAAGAAAAGTACCCATCCTCTTAGGAGCTTCCAGCATTCCTGGCCATGTCATGCAGCAGGACCTAAGGGCTTTCTGACATCACCGGGAAAAAATGAACCCTCCCTTCCAGTGCTTTCTGCATTTCTGTTTCTGTGCTCTCTGGGATCACTGGTCCGGATACTGAGGTGCATGTTTTGCCTTGGCAGTATGTGAAAAGCTTACAAGAGGGACAAACTCTCTGCTTTGTTGATGATCCTGGGGAAGTGGGAGCGGATGGCAGGTTGCTGCTCATCATCAGAGACCTCATGGGTCTCTTCCTGGGGTGGACTCTGGATGGGAACAGCCCCTATGTGTTTAGTTTTTGCTTAGAATACATATGTAATAGATATTTCAGGAAAAAACACTTGTTAATTAGAGGTGAAGCCAGAGATGGGTAGACTGGGAAAAGTCAGAGCTCTGGAAAATGTTTGTCAGTTTGAATCTGTTTAAAACTGGGCAGAGTAAGTGTGCATGTGCAGTTAACTGGATGATTTGTTAAGAGAAGTTGGGCTTCCAGGACTTTCAAACCCAGTGTAACCAGAAGGTGCTCCTCTCAGGACACTTCTAATCTTTCCCAAGCTACATCGGGTACTGTGCAGTTTCAAGACTTTGGCCAAACCACTGCCTGGGCTTTTCCAGCAACTTATTCTCTAAAACTCTCTGTCCTATCTGATTTAGTTGCCTCTGGCTAAAGAACCTAGAAACATTGTCCCCCAGAACCTCCAGGAGTCTCTAATTTCATGCAAAAGATATCATATTTGAGGAGATCCAAATGCGTGAGTTTAAAATCAAGGGCTGGAACGCCTCTCCTGTGAAGACAGACTGAGAGAGTTGGGGCTGTTCAGTCTGCAGAAAAGAAGGCTCTGAGGAGACCTTATTGTGGCCTTCCAGTATCTCAAGGGGGCTACAAGAAAGCTGGTGAGGGGCTTTTTAGGATATCGGGTAGTGATAGGACTAGGTGGAATGGATTTAAGGTAGAGATGGATCGGTTCAAATTGGATGTCAAGAAGTTCTTCACCATGAGGGGGTGAGACACTGGAAGAGGTTGCCCAGAGAGGTGGTGGAAGCCCCATCCCTGGAAGTTTTTAAGGCCAGGCTGGATGGGACTCTGAGCAACCTGATCTAGTGGGGGATGTCCCTGCCCATGGCAGGGGGGTTGGAACTAGATAATCTTTAAGGTCCCTTCCAACCCTGACAATCCTATGATTCTATGAAGTTTCCATAACCGTGTTGCAGAAGGAACTCAGAGGAGGGCATGAAGAGACAAGAACGTTAATAAAGCAGTATCACTTTGAATCCAGAGGGAATACTCATGATATTTATTCACTTTTAGATTGTAGCCAATCTGACATAGCTTGTCTGTCAGCTGTGACATAAGTTTGTTTCATTTTAAAACCAATTAATTTATTTTACAGGTTGAAAATGCTTCAGCCGAGTTGTCTTCATCATGAAAAACAATTTTTGACAAATCCTACCCCATGATGCAAAGAGACAAATCCTTTCTCTTTTGTTTTGTTTTGTCACAAGAATATTTGAGAAATTCAATTCCCATCCCTAACGAGGTCCTAGTTTTCAAACACATCTCTGCCTATTTCAGGGCAGCTGTGGGGACACTGGTGGGAGCATGCTGCCTGCAAGGTGCTCGTGGCTGGAGGGGGCAGGGGGAGAGGGGACAGGGGGGCAACAGCTCTTTAAATTTCCTGTGTAAATCAAAGCCTTCTGCCTCCATGCTCAGTCCCTCACCAAGGGGGTCACCATAAGCAGGGATCTTCAGGAAGACTATAGATTCTCTGAAACCTGCATCTATCAGTGTAAAACTTGTTTCTGTTTCAGTGAATCCTGGGTCTGGTAAGTGTGTTTTATGGACTCGTTGTGGCAGTTGTTATTGCTAACAGATTTCCCACCCCTGTGTCAAGTGGGAGTATTTCTCATCTCTCTACAACTTAGGATGACGTTTCCTCTTGTGAAGGCTGCATTTCATGTTGAGACATTTCTAGCCTGCTGGTCAGAAAATGGGAAGTTTTCTAAAGCTCCTTGTCAGAATAACAGCAGTGGGAATGCTGAAACGGTCAGAATGGTGGGAAAAAAACCTGCTGGCCAAAGACTCCTGGCTGGAAGGTCATCTACATTGCTGCTGTCAAAAACAGTCACACAAAACCACTAGATGATTTAGATGGATAAGAAATGAAACCACGTTTCTCTTCACAGCCAAAGTCTTCACATCACCCATTGATGCCAATGAACTGTGTGAAGACCAAACTTATCACTTGTGTGGGCCTCATTCAGAACAGCTGTGCCTTGGGAGCCTTTCTTCTCCCAGTCCTCTCCTCTCCAGCCTTTGGTCAAGCAGAGTTGTTCTTTCTCTCTGGTGCAGAATCATGATCCCCATCTCGCAGTACCTGAGCCAAGGCACTGCATGATGGTTTCCCCAGGACATCTGAGTAGCAAATTAATGATGATGAGAAGTGGCTTATTTAATTTTAGTAATTGCACTGTTGAAGCTCACAGCTGAGTTAGACACCCCAGACTGTCTTTATCATCCACCAGAGAAACTGGTGTTTCTAGCGAGGTATTTCAGATGAAAGGAAGCATGTAGAAGTAGCTCAGTGCTGCTCATACAGACACAGACACCCATGCTGTGACTAAGTCCCAACTAATTTGGAGCTAGGTATCCATGTGTTCTAGGGCAGGGATACTGGTGACTCCAGCGAATGGTCACTCCACAGTCTTAGAGGCCTTGCACTGCCCATGGAGGAAGCTAAAATGACCTCAACAGACTGAGCACTCAACTTTCAGCTCTCAGGCGAGCTCAATCTCACTTCATCTGCTAATGCAGCTGGGGGATACTGCTGTTGCCCTGCTCTAGCAGGGTCCACGCCAGCATGGCTCTGCCTGTGCCTTCTGGGAGGTGTCACCATGTGAACTCCTCACTGTCCCATTGGGCTTGAGAGTCCTCCGGAGAAGGCAGTGCCATCTTCAGCATGGGGTTCACAGTCACTCCTCTGATCAGGAGTTGGGAGGTGAATGCCATCTCCAGCCCTCTGTGGGAGTTCTTATATTGCTCTGGACTAATCGTGCAGATGGGTATTAGCAGAGACATCTCTCACGGGCTGACAGTAAAACACTGTGCCAAGGTTCTACAGGGTCCTCCACAGTGAGACAATGTTGGCCACGAGGGTACTCCCACGCTGGAATTAATAAATCTTTGTATTAAATTACATATGAACTTAATTCCAATTAAGAGACTCACTCAGGTCTTACTTCCACAGGGCCAGACGTGAACTTGGATATTTTTCCCATAATGGAGCGAGGCAGCACTGGGAGATGTGTCTGTTCCCCAAAGCAGAGGGAATAAAAAACTGCTGATGGGAGTAGAAGCTGAAGTGGTAGAAAATGTTGGACTTTGCCTCTGGATAACAGTTCCTGCATGCACTGAGGGAGAAGGTTGTGTGTCAAACTTGCCCTCCTGCTTTAATTAAAAATGCATTAGGGAGGCCAAAACATGAAGAGCTCTGTAAATAAAAGGCAACTAGATAAGATGCAGTTTCCTATGATCTCTCCAGAGCCACGTTGTCTCATCTTCACCATTTAATTACAGATGCAAAGTTGAGTAAGTTGCCAAAGTAAACTGTCCTGAAACAGAACAGATATTCTGGGCACAGAAGCAGCCTTTTGATAAGGTTTTACATTTATCTATGAAAAGAAATGTGAAGAGATTTGCTGGCAGCATTTGTATTTTTTGTAAACTATGTGCACTTCTTTTGGGGTTTGTTTACTGGCCTAGGTCTGCTATCTGTGTCTCAAGAGCCTTTAGCAATATTGTTGTATTTTGACAGATCTTTACAACAGCCATAAGGTAGTTGCTGTATTTTGAATCACCTTGCACATTAACTAAACAATCCAGAATGTATTTGTCACAGCTTGCAAACATTTCTGTAAACAGTTGACTTAATTTCTCTTTGCTCAAAACCATATTCAGCAACTTTCCTCATTATTTTTGTCTGAAACTCTTGAAAGAATTGCTCTGAATTAGAATTGGGGAAATAGGTTTGAAACATTTTCCTGCGAGTTAATAAACCCAGTTTAATAGATTCCGTGGGAGATTACTTTCTCTATACAGTGGTTATTTAAGCAATAGTTTCTATTTTTTCAAAATATTTATAAATCAGTAAGTTCCTCTGATGGATTTATTGGTACCTTGGAGCAACTTATTGCACATATAATGGAGAGGAATGGATAAAGTTACGTCTGTTATAAAACCAGGGCATTTTTATTTGTACTTTGAATACTTTTGCGCAACTTCTGAAGCTGGTGTACAAAGGAGTGGGTTGTGCTCTTGTACTTGTTTATCTTGACTTTGTTGTTAGTGAATTCTTCCTGGTGTCATGCTTTGTGCATGGCTGAAAAAAGTCATTAGGATTAGAGTCAAACATTAACCTTGTGACCTTCTTGTTTATATACCTACTGTAAGTCTGTTCTGCTTGTATTTCTGCAGTTAGTAAAAGCAAACTTGTGTGCACAGTCCCTGGATGGCAGCAGGCAAACTGAAATGTTTGTCAAGATCACTGATACCACATCCCTTCAAAACCAAAGCTTCAAAGGCATGTCAGTGGCTGAGATGAACAGAGAAGGTGGCTTTTAAAATGTGTCTGCCTCCTTTCAAAACCAGCAAGCTGACAAAACTAGCATCTTAGCCCAAGGTGGTGATGAACAGTGCAATGAATGGAAGATGAACACACATTTTAAGATCAGCCCAGTTTGGTAAACTAATGCAGGCTCTAAAATTCCAAGGAAAGGCATGCCATCTGTCCCTGTCAAAATCCCCAAGACAATGTATCTGGGAAAAACTGTAAAGGGCTGGAAATCCAGATATTCCTTTTGTTTTTGCAAGGTGGTTGTTCTCACCATTCTTTGGGCTTCCTGACACGTGTTGTCCTCTCCAGCCACAGGAGAGGGAAGTCACTGACTGGACTGAGGGTGGAAAATATTCGAATGCAGCTACGATGGCTAATACCAAAGGCCTTGGCTTCTTCATCTCCGTGTGTAGGTGTCAGGGTTTCCTCAAAAAACATAAATTAAGAAGGCTGTAGAAGGCTTTTAGGCTTGTCAGTTACTACCAGTAAAACCTGGCAGGAAAGGATCCATGTGTCACAGTGCTTCATGAAGCCACACTGCTGAGGGATGATACTGAGGTGGGAACTGGGCACAGATGCTGCCGTGGGGCAGAGGACTGCAGAGTGCTGGAGGGCTCTGGCCCTGCCGCCAAAGGCTGGGTGCTCCTCCTGCTGCTGGCCCAAACGGCTTTGCTGGTTCCCTGGCTCTGCAGCTGCAATGACCCAGTTCCTGGTGAGTCCATCTGCCAAATTAACCCTCATATCTGGTGCACTTGCAGCTCAGCTTGCATCTGGGAAAATGGAAAGACAGAAATCAGACCTCAGCTGGTCTGTTTTTCTTTTTATGCTGTGACAGGTGGCACTGGATTATGCCCTGTCTTGCCAGAATGAACTTGCTGGCTGCCCTGGATGTGGCTAGAGGAGACATTGGCACAGAGCAGCACTCGTCAGCAAGCAGCCCCTGACATGGAGATGTCCCACATGGACCTGCTGGGAGCCTGACTCCTGTCTGCCTGCTGCAGCTCAGTGTCACCGTGCACATCTTGATGAGACACAGGTTGCTGATGCTGCATTTAATTTTGTTGCTTGTTCCAGGTGTTGCATCTTGTCTCAGTGAGAATGAGAGCTGGACTCCTTCTGCGCATGCTGTTGTCATGTGCTTAGAATAAGGATTGCTGCTGGTGAGAAGGCAGCTGTGAAGCTGGTGCAGCCAGCCAAATCCCACTGAACATACTTGCTTTCCTCTTCCCATAATTTGTCCACCTCTTCTCTACAAGGCCCCTCCACCGCAGTTGCAGTTGCCTCCTTCACTGGCTTCCCCTCTTATCCCAAGGCAAACACAGCTTTATCTCCCCCTTCCCTCCCCTGCATGTGCATACTCCTGTGCCAGATTCAGAAGAGAATATTTGATTGCCGCAATGTCCTTACGAGAGCAGAGTGTTCTGTAATTCCACTACCAAGCACGCTGTGTGTTTTGATCACATAGGAAATTAATTCAGTCCACCAGTGCGTGTTCATTTTCAGTACAAATCTGAGGAAGATTTTTTTAGAAAAATCCCTACTAAAGCACTTTCACAGAATCACAGAATTGTTGAGGCTGGAAAAGACTTCTGAGATCATCAAGCCCAGCCTATGACTCAACACCACCACAAAAGCTAGACCATGCCACTAATTGCCATATCCAGCCTTTCCTTAAACACCTCCAGGGACGGTGACTCCAGTCAGTGAAAGTCTTAGTATTGTTAAGTCCCCAAAATTTAACAATCTTTGAAAATCCAATTGATGACATGGCAAATTTTAAACATATCCTTGGGGGATATGAAACACAGTTATCAATGCAGAAAATGTTTGAATAGGGCTCCTCCATGGAAAAGTAAGGTCACACAGAGGTAACTTGCTGGTAAAAAGTAATATTTGTAAATAAGTATTTATTCTTTTCAGTGAATGAAGGATACTGTCTCCAAGGTAGAGTTTCCTTTCAAAGTGCAGATAGACACAAGCACAGCCTATTGTGACCTGGGAAGAGACCTCAGAAAGTCATGGGATGCAAAGGCAAATTAAATTTTTGTTCCAGTGGAAATCAAACAATGATTTTGTATAATTTTCTTGTTTTATAGAGACAGATTCTGAGACATTCAGACCTTGTTTAATCTCTGCTCAATCCCCAGCAGATGTGAGAGTGACAGATGAATTACCAAAGGGAGGTCTTTAGGAGATGACAGATGGCTCTTAATTGTAGGCAGATTTCTCAGGGGTGCAAAATAAAAGGACAAAAAAGAACAAGGAGTTAGTTAGCCTTGATTTAGCAAGGTACTGATACAAAACGGAGCTATGATGGCAGAGCAGGCTGTGCTTGGGGAGCTACAGATGTACAGGGAGATGCAGAGGTGGAGGGGACAAAGAAGGGAAACTGCTGGAAACAATGAGCCTTGGAAATCATTGCCTGCTGTCTGTCCCTGTCCTGTCCTGTCCTGTCCTGTCCTGCCAGGGTTCTCCTCCCTAATCCTGAGTGCTCTCTCAGCTCATGCAAAGGCTTTTATCTTTACTCCTTACTACCCTTTAAGATTTAGTTAACTTCAGCTCTGGGTCAGATGTTGACTCTCCCCATTAGGAAACGAGAATACTTGCTGTGTGGAGAAAATGTTTAGATTATATAGGCAGACTTCTTGTTTGTGTAAAAACAAGAAGAAAGTTGGTTAAAGAATGGCTGTTAATCACATGAAAGGGAGAGCATATAGAGATAGTCTGGGCATATGTGCGTGCGTATGTTTGTGTATAATCCCAGTGTAGCCCTTCATTGGGATCAGACTCCTTTGTAATCTTACAGTGACTTTATTGGAATGAGAAAACAAAGGAGAGTATTGTCTTCTGCAATACTTTAGCATTGTAAAGTAAGTACTCCAGCAAGTATTTACTAGCAGGAATATTATTACCACGGTTAATGAAACTGTAATCAGTAAATGGAGCCTGCTGCAAATATTGGGCTTTTTTTTCCTTAAAATACCTAAATGTCCTAATACACATTTTCATCCCTCAACAAAACATATCTATTTTTAAGGCTACAAAGTGCAAAGGGATCTATGATCCAATGAGTGCTGTGCTATAATCAATAATAAAAATGCTATATAAAATGTTAATGGAAAGTATAAAACTTCACTTCCAATATGGAGGTCTAACCTTTTCTAAGTGCTTTGGGGTGTTAAAAAGGAGCCTGAGTCTTTTTTCCAAGTATCAAGAATATTTAGGATATGGGGTAAGTCTGTCATATGTTCCCAATAAATAGGCTATGGAATAATTGACCTGAGCACTTAACGGCACCCTGTGTTGGGCAGAAAGACTGAGGGATGCTCACTGAAAACACACAGATGGAGACATCTCCACGGCACAGCCTGCATATGATCCCTGGCCTCATCTTTGCTGCCATCAAGGGCAGCCCCAGGCCTCTGGCAGCTTTCTGCCTGCTTAGGATAAACAGCCTGAAGAGGATTTTCTTCAGCTTTCTAACATGATATTTGCCAGTAGCTGGATGTGGTGGCAGCCTTGGTGAGCACAGACCAAGGCTTTGCAGTGCCACAGAAACCACCTCCAGGAACTGTATATTTCAATTTTAATTTAAAGTTTCTCTCTCTGCCAGGCCCTGGAGTCCCCCATCCTACTGCTGGGATGTTTTACAGCCCTTTGGCTCTGCCGAGCTTTCATGCAAAGCCTGGATTTGCCTGCGTGGGTGATAGCTGGCTGTGAGTTAAGTACGGCCATTTTCCAGTATTGTCCTAAATGAATTTGAGGGTGGATGAGGGACTGCTCTCTGGAGGACAAAACCTCTCTCTGATGGAGTCCAGAGGGAAATGAGAATTTTAAATGTAGGGACTTTAACCCGCACTCTAACCAGAAGCCTAGGGAAGGTGGCTGGAGTAGCTCCCTCTGTAAGAAGTGTCCCAGACACCTCTAAACACGCTGCCCTCTGGTGCAGCTCTAATTGCACGCAGAGAATTGAGTGCTACATATCAACTTATTAATGTTTCTGGGGAAGGAGAATAAATTTTGCACCCAAGGGTAGTTTTCCTAAGATTGTTTTCCCAGTGTAGCTCCCTGCATCCTTGGTTGTGTTTATGAAAAAGCATTTTTGTTTACATGGAAAAACAAACCACAAGAGTTTTCTCATCTGTCATCCCTCTGTTTTTGCAAGTACACACATGTCCTTGGTAAGAGCCCTGCTTGGGCACTGGCTGGGGTTCAATGACAGCGTCATGTGTCTGCGATGAGCAGTCACATACCATCAGGAGAAAGCAGCTGATGCAGACAATAACAGACAACCCGTAGGGCTGCTATGGAGCATCTGTGGCGAATCCAGCACCCAGATAGGTCTTTCTACTGACTTTGGGAAGGTTGGTGCAAACTCTTAAGCTGTTTGCAGAAAATGAAAGGTGGTTCTAAAAATGGTGGTAACCCAGCCAAATTTTCTGCTATACACAATTATTTCAAGTGGGGCAGCAGAGCCAAAGGGCCAGTGGGGAAAGTGGGACAGCAAGGCAGGGCTGGTGCTTAGGGCAGAGCCAGATGCCTCTTCCCCGAAGGACATCTCACCAGGGTGGCCCTGGGGGTGATACTTTGATTTTACACTGCACTGCTGTGTGAAAATCTTTTCTTGCTCCACACAACTCCTTAAACAGGCCTCAGCAATGAGACCTTGAGGAGAGAGACAGAAAATGTGCAGAAGGTATCTTTTTTTATTACTTGATCTCGTGTTTACTTAATTAACTTTTCACTATCACCAATACGAAGCTGATGTGTGCAGCGCTCATCCCTCTGGTCACAACCTGTGCTGGAAGTTTGATGCTGTTCAACCTGCTCCTTTCTGTACCCTTACCATTGACCACCCGAGTATGCTGTAGGCTCAGAAAAAACATATGTTGATTTTCGTACTCCTCATGCTTTAGAAAGAAAACTGTTTTAAGACCAAATACACCTAACCGAATTCTAGAAGAATAATTTGTATTGGAACAGAAGACATTGGTAGAAAGAAACTCAGAGAGTACACTCATTTTGGCTAGAAATTGTATGGTAAGTTGTCTTAAATCAGAAGCTATTTTTTGGTCCAGTTTCAAGTTACAGAATATGGTTTAAGGTGTCTTAGTCTTTCAAGAATGTTTAAAAAGCATTATTCCAGTATGTCATGCAGTTCTTTCAAGTGAATCATAGAATTATAGAATTGTTTAGGTTGGTAATCACTGAATAACATGCATCTCTGTGTGATCACCGGGGTATGTTGCAAGAGGACATTTCTGAGTGCCAGACACCAATGTTACTTAATGAAATATTTTTTTCTTTTAAAGCCAATTTACATTTCATACTTTTGGCTCCTCAAGTATATACTGGAGGCAGAACTGGCTGCCTGCCTTTAGCTTTTCCAGACTATGGAGAAAGTCTGGAAATTAAGAAACAAGTGAACAAGATGCAAAGAACAGAAGAAAGAAATACTGATAATAAAAAAACTCAAACTGAATAGGAGACAGTGTGTGTAGGGGGAAGTAAGGAGAGGGAAGAAACAAAGAGAGGCCAAACGAGGGGGAGGTGATAGTCTCCTCGGCATGGGCAGGGGAAATGCAACATTCAGACGGCCCATGGGAAGGAAGCGGTCACCTGTGTTGGCGAGGAGAGTTAGCAGACGAGGAGAGAGTGTGCTCCATGGAGTGTAAGTATCTTTTTGTAGTTGCATTAGAGAGGCAATATTTCTGCCCTGCTGCAGCCAGATTCTGGGTCCATGGCGTGGAGAGCAACCGGCTCCAGCGCTTCCTCTCCTCATCGCCTCGCGGGACATCTTGCAGCGGTTGGCTTCTCCCTGCAGTGCACACCAGACCTGCCCGCAGGCTTTGCAGCAGGTAGGTAAAGGAGCTAGAAAGATAGATAGAAAGGTCTGGGTGAATATATATTGGCTTTCACCATGCAAACAATCTCTGCAGTGCTGGTGCATGGCTGAAGCTGGTGGAGCAAGGCACTGGCAGCACCACTGTACCACTTCAGTCACGCTGGCAGTAGAGGAGTTTGCTCTTGGCACTGTCTGAAACTGTGCAAGTCCAAAACAATAAGCCTTGTCCTCATGGAACAATGTTACCAACTTTCTCGATTTTAATTACCCAGTCTTATCCTTCAAGCCTCCAGCCCTGTAAGCCATGTGATGGAGTTGGAGTCCCAGCCTGCTGTTCAGAGAGAGAAGGAAAGCTGTAGCCCACATGCTGCGGGGAAGAACTGGGAATCAGGAACTGTAACAGGCAGCGTTGAAAGGAGAAGTCCCTATTTATTTTGAAAAATGGTGAGAGCTTCGAAACACCCAGGAACTTCGGGTGTCTTGGTGTTAACAGGACTCTAATTCAATATGGACACAGAAGGCACAATAATCATTAAGGGTCGGGTCTCCTCTGGTATGCGGCAGCTCAGACATGGAGCTTTGAAACTACAGATAATTTCAGGCTCAAAGGGATGGCTGTAGGCAAAAGCTCAGAGGAGCCTTTGAATTGTTGTCATCGCTCTTCCTGCATCCTTTGTGCTGAACTCGAAGCTTTGGTGATACATGAAAGAGCTAGGTCCTGGCATTGTGCAGGGAGCTCTCATTTCAGTCTGCACGACGCATTTTCCGGGTGCAGAATGTATTGTGATGGCAATGCCAGGGCTGGGAGGGCTCATCATGTACCCCTCAGGAGGGTCAGTTGCACCCAGCAGATGCTCATCCACCAAAGCTCTGTCTGGGCACCTCAGAGGAGCTCAGCAGCAGGAGAGGTCACTGCTCAACAGAACAGAATCGTATCAGCTGGAAGAGACCTAGAAGGTCATTGAGTCCAGCCTTTGTCCCAGCCCTATCAACGTACTAAACCATTTTCCCCCAACGCAACATCCACCCGTCACTGAAACACCTCGGGGGCTGGAAGATGGGCTTGGCTCCAGGGTCCAGGCACCAGGGTAGGAGTGTTGCAACACCCCCCCTGTTTTCTGTCTAGCCTCCCTTTCCTCACTTCTTTCTCTCTTTCTGTCCCCTGCTGTTCTTTGCTTTCATGAAATCTCGGAGGGATGCCCAGCAAGCAGCACCGCACCAGCACCAGTGCTTTGTGGTCTGAACTTTGAGAGCTCGCTTGAAAGACGATGACTTGGATTTGGCACCAGCGCTCTTGCCTTTTGCAAACATGAACACATGAAGCTTTTGGCCAGGAATGTCTGCTGAGGGAAGGTGACCACGGCAAGCAGGTGGCCTTGCTGAGCTGCCCACCTGAGTGAGAGCAGAGCCTCCTGGCCAGCCACTGGGGCTCTCTGCAGCCGTCGGAGTGAAGCAGTAGGACACAGTTAACTGCTAGCAGGAACATGTCAACACATGGAAGCCTTTATGGCCATTCTTAAAAAAAAAAACAAAAAAACCCCACCCAACCAAACAAACCCAAAAGCTCAACTCTCAGTTCACAAAGTAATACCAGATTTTTCTCATGACAGTATTTTTATTCAGGACATTTACAGTTAAAGTGCTGCTGGAAGTTGGACAGGAAAATCAAATTGAAGATAACTCTAACCTAATTATGAAGGCAAAAATGCTTCTCTTGAAAATGTAAGCATGTTATTCTATTTCCCTCTAAGTAAGACAAACTAATGTTCCATTATTTATATATATAAATATATTTCTCCTTCTCACTCTGATCACTGGTTATTTTCCTGAAGTTCACTGTCACATAAAGAAGTATTTTCCTCTCACTTCTCTAAATTTTACACAGGTCTATAGAGAAATATTCAATTACCAGCTCCTCTTCTTACTTTCGCCTTTTGAAATTTTTACTGCACATGCTTTAAATGATGAAAACCAAATAGAGAATTTAAATCGTTCAAATTATCCCCTAGTCTGACATGAACTACAAAATATTTCTTTTGCTGTGAGTTTAATCTAACATACCCTCTTATTACATCAGAAGTTGTTATTAATCTGATTGAAAGAGCTTATTTCATAAATTGTTTTACCAATCTGGCGCCTGCATTTCACATATATGACCATGAAACAAAACAGTCTCTGTTATCTCATTATAGCATCTCAAACATGAATTGGGCAGAGCTTACTCATATTAAATAGCAACTTCTTCATGATAACAGAGGACATATTGAATTAGTAAGATGACCACTCAGCACTTCGTTCCACTTGGCGCCATATGCATTTCTTTTTCTTCTCAGCATACCTTTGTGAATATTTATTTGTATTAACACTAATGCTTTGGAGATGGTCTGAACTGAAAATTGTGCCTGTGTTTCAGACCAGCAATTGCCCAGACGTTGTTTTGTCCATTAGTTTTCCCATCACTAAGATTTGCCCAAACCAGTCATTATCTAATTTTTAACTTCTTTCATTAAAACAGTTTCATCTTAATTTTTAATTAAGAGGACCATTGGCCAACCCCAAACCTCAAGCCCTAAACTTTAAGGTTTCTGCTTTCCAAGAGGAATGACGAGGATCGTCAGAAAGCATCACTGTGCTTTGAATTGTGCCTCCTTTGCAGATGTGCTTTTTGACCCTGACCGAGACATTAACTGCTGGTTTTTGGCAGAGGTGACCTGCAGGAATTCAAACATCACCAGGAAACATCGTTTTGGCCTCAGAACTGGCTGAGGGGATGTCTAACAGGCCAGGTAGAGACTGGCTCCTTGCCTCAGAGGTGCAGTACAGTGTTATGTTATCTCTGTTGTAGAGGTAACACATTACTGTAGAGATAACACACCCTCCTCTGGCTCATCGCAGCATTCATGTTGTGCATAAGATTGTGATGAAAACACACCATAAAAAACTGTGAAACTGCTATGGTGGGAAAGCATCCCGTAGTTTGGATAAAAGTACATTTCAAAACATCTCCAGGCTTTTTCAGAGTAAAGCTTTCCAAGAGACAGCTTGCCTCTTGTTGCTTTTGTATCAGTCATGAGTTAATATTATGAGGGAGGGACAAAACGCAAACCAGATTTACGGTCCAACAAGACTGTGGTGTTAGGGCTAGGACAAAGATTGGATTTGATATGATCTCGAAGCTCTCTTCTAACTGAAACTGTTTTATGATTCTGTGATTCTAAAATAAAAGACCACAGCAGCTCTGGAGACTGAGCTCTTGACTGACCTCTCATCTGAGTTCTTCTCCAAGTCTGAGCAAAGGTCAGTGACCAAGCCCACAATACCCAGAAGGACTCAGCTACCTAAAGTCCTTGTAGCTATACTCTTCTCTCTTGATTAGACTCAAAACCTCCCTTGTTCTTCTAATGAGGTTCAGCACCACAACTACAACATGTACTTCTAGAGGAGATCTGGTTCCTCTTTAGTCAAGGGACTAACCAGACTGCAATACTGTATGTGCTGGTTCAGAGATGCTTATGGCTTTGCCAAGGGAGGTGATAAACAAACTTGCTGTAGCACGCTTGCTCTTCTGGTAAATTTGTAAAGGAGACAATCTTGGTAACTCAAGAAGCAGCAGTGAATTTACAAGGTAGCCCTTAAATGGGGGAGTGTTAAATGTAGAAAGCTCGGTAAATCAGATGCAATTTCTCCTAATATTGATACAAGATCTAGCCTTCTGCTGAGGAAGCAGGTGCTTGTGTTAAGTTCATGTCTCCTCTGATGGCATTTAAGAACATGTGTTCAGTTCAGAGCCTCTGCAAGGGCTGCCTGGAATAAGAACACTGTGGGACCTGGGATGCCAGAACGGCCACTGCCATCACTGGTCCTCCCATGGGAGCTGCTGCTGGTGTAGGTGTCAGCAAGCCTTTTTTTAAAAAGGCAAAGTCTGTCTAGTAACATTGACAAGATGACCCTTGAGTCAATGACAACCAGAATCATTGGTGATGGGATGCTGCAGCTGCTTTTCCACAACTCCACTAACACACTGGTCTCAGGAACACAAGTTTTTAAGACACTCTTTGTGTTACAATCTGTGTTTACTCT
This sequence comes from Apaloderma vittatum, assembly GCF_000703405.1. Classification (NCBI taxonomy): domain Eukaryota; kingdom Metazoa; phylum Chordata; class Aves; order Trogoniformes; family Trogonidae; genus Apaloderma; species Apaloderma vittatum. Next base: position 44,964 of record NW_009695410.1, on the reverse strand, counting down.
GTAAAAATCCAGATCCAAAGGTTGAAATAAATTTAAACACCTTCTTTTCATCCTGAAGAACCTATATATATAATTTAGCATTTTGGAAACTGTCCATGCTGTACCTGTCAGTACTTTTACTAAGATGATGTCCCACACTGAGGGGTAAAAGCAGGGTATAAGCCATATTAATACACCAAATTACTGGAAAATATGAAAAAAGGGGAAATGACTGCATTGAAAAACTCATAGTTGGATCCAATACAACCAGATTGATATTTAATTGTTTGCATGGATCATGCACAGCCCGTAGTTGCCAGCTGGTGTCTTCAGACAAGTCTGGTCTTCATGTACCTGGCATTTCCACCAGGCTCTTTATTGGCATGCAGAGATGTGGAGCTGATGGGATTTGGATGTGGATGTGAGAGGGAAGGAAAAGAAAGGCAGAAATTGGTGTATTTCTTGATACAAGCCTGTTGCTAATTGTGCTTTTAAAAGTAAAATTCCTAAAATTAGGGATAATGAAAACATTCTATGATGGGTGGGGAGAAGTTTAATTGGCATCTCCTGTGAATTCCAGCATTTCCTGCATCCTACAGACTCCATAACAGCAAATTGTTTCAGACTAAGAATTGCTTCAGATTCACTATTTCCTTTTTGTCAGCACAAAACAAGAAAAGACTGGATGCCTTCCATCTCTTTTAGTATGTATACATGAACTTTCCTGTTAGAACTGTATATTTCAGTGATCCAGGAATACTAATTGAAAAAAATCTTTCAAGCTACCTTTTCTGTGATCACAGAATCTCTGGGTTTTGACGAAAGAAAGTCTCAAGGGAGCAAGATAGGAAAGACAATTCAAAGTAGAATTGCTTTCAGTTAAACAAAAAGGAGAGAATTCCCCACCCTAAAGTATTTTCACAATCAGTACAAAAAAGTCCTAGTTATGGGGAAAGGTGAGGAAAAATAACTATGGGTGATATATTGCTATTATTTTTACATTTCCTTAATGTATATTCTTTTCTAAAGACTTACTACTTTTACTTCTTCTCAGCATAAATCTTTCCCTTCCACGTCAACCTCTTAGCAGAACTTCTTAATTTGAGAGACCAACCTGCCAAGGTTCAGATATGCTCCAGATCCATTTCGCAAGTGCAGAACTTCTTAGAAAAACATCTCTTGCCTGGGGAATGCAGCTGGAAATCTCATGAAGGCATGGATTTCTTGTGGGATTTCTTTGGTGTTTCCCTTGGTCACACAAGTGTCAGGAATGAACATTTCTCACTACAAGGTGGAAGGAAGCTGTTCCCACTCATGGCAGAATCCAAACAGGCAGGAATAACTAAAAATGAGAAAAGCAAGGAAAATAAAGCTTACCTGGATTGCCGTTGTGTGTTACGTTTGAACGTCTTAAGATAGCAATTCTAAAACTTGGATTGTTTTTTTCCTTGCAGTTTTTATATGACTGTTTTCTGATATTTTTTTAAAGAATAAATCAAGTTATCTTTATTAATAAAATTGCCCAGACTCCTCACTGCTGAAATAAATAGCATAATTCTCTGCCTTTGACCTGGGAAGTATTTTTGGAGCCAGTTCCCAAGACTTCAAAAAAGAAGACTAAAGATAATAAAAACATATGTCAACATCTTAGGCTTTCTTTCTACTGCTTCTTTGCTACTTCAGTGATCAAAAGGAGAAAAGTCATTATTAATGTTTAATCTAGCTAATACTCTTGTGGTATTCCAGTTTGACTTGGCTCTGTTTACTCCGCTTGCTTTGCCTGGGATAGGCTGATTTTTGCCATGAATTCATAGTCACAGAAAGAAAAAGCATCTGTTTGTTGTGACGGGTAATAATAAAATGACACCAAAACAGGATGAGTTACAGGATTTCATTAAGATGGACATGTTAGAAATAAAATGATGACTCGAGGAAAGGGACTAAGCAAGAGTGAGCCAGAGCCTGACTATAGAGCTTTGATTTTTAGATAATTTCAAAAGCAGCTCCACTTTCAAAAAACACAAGCAGGATTCAGCAGAGCCATTGTTCTGGGAGGTATCTTCCAGTCCGAGTTTGGATGCTTGTAGCTTATTTTGAAACATTGCTGCATTGTTTCTAATGGTGAGGTTATGATTGTTCTGGGCTAGGAAAACCTCTTGTGGTTATGAAGTTTTGAACTGAAGACACCAGAAAGCTTTCCCAAGTGAGTGCTATGAGGGATGGGCCCGTGATGCCAAGGCTACCTCTGACCGTGGTGTGAGTGATTCACGACGCGCTCTGACCGTCACTTGTGCATGGTATAATGTTGGGTGAGATGGCTGGATTTTCAGGAGATGTGAGATAAGGTCCATCCAAACTTAATTCAGCTTCCTAGAAGCACCATTCAAGCTACCCTTCTGGACTGGCTGTGTGTTCAGGTTGGTGAGACTGGCACCTCTGAAAGGCAGCCCCATGCAGCTGGAACAGGCACCTAGGCAGAGCAGGGATGAAACGCTTTCCAGGGGCTGTTTTCCTGGCTGGAGATGAAGCCTAGGTAACTGGCTTACTTAAGAAGGAACCAAAATGTATTTGCCTAATTTGCTGTTGTGTTTTGTGTATGTGTACCTGAATAAACTGCTTTTTTTTTGAAGAAGGGGATGTGCAAATCTAAGGTTTATTAAAATCTAGACACACAGATAAAATTTTGCCATGAGGTGCCTGTGGTAGCAAACTGTTGATGGTCCCATAGATGCTATGTGGGCATGGTGTGATGGGCAGTCCAGGGAGAACTTGTGCTCTTCTTCATGCCAGAGCCAGCTCAGTCTTGGTCACAAATGGCAGCATCTTAACGCAGGGAAAGATTATTTTTCTCTGTGGAAATGGAAGACGGCAGAAATATATCAATTCCTTTAGGTCTTCAAGACTGCAAATGTTAAGAAATTGTGCCAGTCCTGTTCTTGCTCTTTGGTCTGCTTTTTCCCTCTGGCATTAATCTCTTAGCACCTCCTCTTCCTTCCTTACCCACTGACCTTCTCTGGAAGTGTAGCCAAGGCCACCAGTTCTGACGTGCAGTGGTGGTGAGCACACTGCACCACAGGCTGCACCAAGAGGGATACACACGCAGCACTGCTCAGGATCAGGCCTGGAACAAAAAAGAGCCTAACAGTTTGGGCATTTATTCTGCCACGTGAGATTATGCATCTGTCCTTGGCTGCTAGGCTGCAAAATGCTTACAATGTTTTCATTAAGATGAAATGTATAGGGAGCCCAGGGAGAGAGTGCCTGAGCTCTCACATTGGATTAGGCTAATAACCTTGTACACTGTTTAGGCATTTAGTGAGCTTGTGGCGCTTATGACATTAACTAGAAGTCCAGACAGCAAAGCCCCAAGATTACATTTTGCACTTTAGCTAAGTATTTCATCAGAAATGTTAATAATCTCTCGATTAAGCACTTTAACAGCAGATTAGGTTTAACAATGGGGCTTTTGCAGCCACAGTCCTATCATAACTACAGCTGCAAGACTTGTGGCTGGGGGGAAATATTTTGTATTAACCCTTGCAGTAAAAGTATTTAGGAGTTCACCTATACTATTAACATGTTGTTCCACGATATTTTGTTTTGAAACTATCTGAAATGACCATTGTATTATAAATGTGCAGTGCCCAGAAGGCTGAGGAACCTGCTCTGCAGTTGGGATCCCATGTCTATTCATTAAGAACAACAGCTTTTATATATCATAGATTTTTGTCTGAAGGAGTAGAAAGTGATGAGTACAGACACAGCTATCATCAGTTTGTGTCAGCATCTTGCAGTTCTGCAGGTTTCCAAAGAGGCGAAAAATTGTGCATCTCACTTGCCAGGCAAGCATCAGAGCTGCTTTCCCACTCAGAGAGGGGAGTGAGTCAGGAAAGGCTCAACTGTCACCAAGGGTGCTCAGCTCGGAGATGTACTGCTGTGGAGAGAGGAGAAAATGCTGTTACAGAGTGTGCATTGATGTGTATATCCAGAAACAACCACAAATTTCCACTTGGCACCAGTCAAGCTTTGGTGACAGCACTGTGTGCCAGTGTGGGACATCTGGGAAAGAGCAGGGAGAATGATCTGAACTCTGCAGAAATGAGTTAGACAAAGGATTAAATCAATTAGTGTTGTTAAGCCTCAAGAAGAAAAGAACTGGGGAATGGGAAGATGAAATAATCTGCTCTCTGTGCTGGATAAAACATATAGTAGACCTGGATTACAAGAAGTAAGAGATAGTTTAGATGTTGGAGAACTTCTTCAAAGCCGCAGCTTACTGCAGGGGGGTTGGACTAGGTGACGTTTAAAGGTCCCTTCCAGCCCAATGCATTGCGTGATAGTAGCCATCACTAGGATTAAATTACTCAACTGTCAGGTGTAAGCTGTTATTGCCTGGAAGCAGAGGGTGGACTTGGAGTGCTCACGAGCAAGCCCTGTGGCACTGAGCAGGTGCCCACCTGGGCTGCTGCCTTTGTCTCCATGCTGCTCTCTCCCTGCAGCCGTAACAACCAGCACAGGCTCCCAGACCATTCTGATGAAATCAAGCAAAAAAATGAAGTAGAAAGAAAAACGGATGCCTTGAAATTTCTAGAAGTCACTGACACTTCTTATCATATTTAACAGGTGACAGACATAGATGTCAGGGAAATTAGACATACTACAGTTCTGTGATCCTTTTCCCAGAATGTGCCAATATCACATTAAGAACCACTTCAGAGTAAGGAAAGAAAAAAAAGAGGTATTTTTTAAAAGGAAGTAACCTTCAAGTTTTTTTTTTTTTTTTTGCAGAGCAGAGATTGCACATATGCCTCAGGATTTTTCCTAGATCCATGTGAGGCTGAAAGAAATGACCTACTTTTTAGGGGGGCATGAGATTTTCTCCATGCTGTCTGACCTCAATCCTCAATGACCTTTTGAACTTGTAGTTATGTGTCACATTTGGTGTACTCCTTGACATTCTTTTTTTCCCCGTATTTAAAAAAGTGGGGGGGAAGTAATGTTAGCTAATACCCTCGTTATAATGATCAAGAGGCAGACAAACTTCATTAATGGATGGTCATCAGATTCATTTGCTGTCAGCATGCATGAGAGAAAAGATTTAATATTTCAAACCTTTAAGCTCTACAAGAGAATGTATCATTAAAATATGGTTCACTGACCATGGAGTGCTTGGAGCTCTGTAGGAGGACTGTGGGTGTTTTAGACTATAGAGAATTGTCTGATATTATTAGTTTAAGCAGGCCGACACTTACTGTGACTTGAACTGTTAACGCTTCCTTTTCCCTTTTTTCCCTGTTCTATTCTCCCTCCAGCATTGTTAGCGACAAAACAGGAGACCAGAAGCTGTAACCTGCTCCCTGTCTCTGGGCATTAATCAGTTTAGGGTAATAAATTTAGAAATTTATCTGAAAATAAAGGAGCCAACAAGAGTTATTGAAGTTCATTCCTTACCTAGCTGCTGCTTTTGAGCTAACACCCAGCTTGGCCGCTGCTTGTTAATCAGCAGTGCAAAAAAACCCCGTGAGATGATAAAAAAAGAAATCTTATTACATGGACAGGTCTTCAGCAAGTGGTTGAGTGATTTAGTTGGAGTGTTGTGCCTTGATGTGGCTAAAAGGAAAATAATGAAGACAAGCAGGGGGTCAAGAGCAACGCGAAACAGTGATTAAAGCTGTTTATATCTCTTTGTTGGCATGGATACAATCAAATAAGCTCATTAGACATTTTGAATTGCAGAAACATAGCTTAGAAAGCAGCCTGAAATAATATCTGCTATTGCACTTGTGCAGAGCTTCCCTTTGTGCTGTGCCAGCTAGTTTTAGCCTTCCGATAGGTGATATATTCTTTTAAGGGAATAAATGAAGTGAATGCAGATACGTTCAAAGATTTTTAAGGAATTCAGAGTAGATGTTGATCTGATGGTAAATAAAACACGTCAGATGTAAGATATCAGAGGGAAAATACTGAAGGCTACCTTTAAGAAAAGTTAGTTGTTTTTAAATGGGGCCTTTTCAAGGTAACCTGGGGCAATGAGATCTTCCCCAAGCATGCTTGTGTGTGCTGAACTATGTAAACCCCACTGGCAACCTTGTCCCTAAGGGGTGCTAGGTTGGACAAAACTCAATATTACTGTAGTCACCGTTCAAAGCTTTGCAAAGCCTGCCCCAGGACTGCTGAAATACAGAGGGAGAGATAATACATGCAGAGAGTGGTGTCCATGCACTGCTTGGCTGAACTTTGAAAGCAGCTTTTGTCCTAAATTCTGTAAATTTTGTGTTCTTCTAATTGGTGCTTCCTGCTTTGTCCTTTGTATGCTCTATGTGTAGGGTTGGATCCAACTTGTGTCTCTTTTTGGAGAGCTGGTGAGACTTTTGCCAGCAGTCACATAAATGAATAACTTTAAGGTTAAGCTATTGATTGTAAGGACCATAAAGCTCAAACAGTGCATTCTCTTCATTCATATTAAGCCTCTCATGCGTCCGAGCTCCCCAAGGATCAGACTGGGGACTTTGCTTCTTGTTTCCTTTAACAGTAGATGCAGGCCAACATGAATACCAAAGATGATTGTAAACTGTGCACTCATGCAACATGGTAAAAGATGCTTTGTGTTTGAAGAAGAGGATGTAAAGATGAAATTCAGGTATTCTGTATTTTCATGAATGTTGCTGTATGTAAGTCTGAGAAGAAACCAAGGCACTTGTTGGGAACTTGCTTTTCACAGTGATGTCTGGGACCGTCTGCAAATTGTGTGGACTTTCAGAAGTGTCCACAGCGCTTTGGGAAAGGGGACCTGAGCTCACCTCTTTTTGACAGGTTTAACTGCTCTACTTTCGTTTCCCAGAGCTTATCTGAAACACAGGTTTGAAATGGTTATAAAAAGTGATGCTTACAAAGAATGCTGCATGGACTTTGTTTGACCACATCTAGGCTCCTATCTATCAAAGAAGAGCCACAATTTCAGGCTCTGCAGGAGCATATTAAAATTGATTTTGACTAACAGCCACAACGTGTTAAAAAGGAGAGACCTTATTTATATACACGCCTAAACAGGTGCTGTATGCTAGACACATGACTTAAATTAATTTCCTACATGAGCAAAACCTAAGAAATACACTTCCTAGTTCTTCTCCAGGTTGCTGTCTTGTATCAGGTTTTTGTCTTTCATGACCAGCAATGGTAAAAAGCTAGCCTGAAATGCCATATAGTCTAACAAATTTCCAGATTTTTTAAAGTAATATTTTATTAAATATCTATGTGATTTTTAGGCCTGGAAGGCAAATATGGGGATGATTGCAGCAACTGTGAGAGCACTTTCTCCTGCAGAGTTTACAGAGACCAGAAACTTCTGCATCCGCGTGTAGTTGAGCTCCAGCTGCCGTTCCATGATATAAGTGCAGATGAGACTTAACAAAAGACTTCTTTAGAGATGTTGAACCTAGCCAAGGCTCAGAAGCTCACTATGCCTGTAGGCATCTCTGTGCATCTGACTTCCTTTGTCAGCTCCTTGAGACTGAACAATGGCCGATAGCTATTCTTTCAGATCGGACAAGCACTCACAAAGGGACAATCTCCACCTCTGGCAAAAATTAGAGATTCGTCTATTCCTTGGCTTTTCAGAAACTTTTGAGAAACTTCCCAAAGCCACTTCCAAGGCAAGGTCTGGACAGCCTGACTCAGTGGCAAGGTTTCTTTTGTGCAGAGCAGCCAAATCCCATGCATGGAGCTCTGAGATGCAGTTGGCACCTGGCTCCTGTTCCCATGCCTGTTGTCCATACTGCACAAGTTCAAGGCTGGTGGACTCTCGATTTGCCTCCTTGCATCTGGGCAATTTTCTGCTAACCATGAAGGTCCAGCTAACATGAGAAAGGCTGTGGTGCTGTGGCTGGGGGAGGTGATCTCCTCCTGGGATCTGGTGCTCAGAGCACCCTGTGCCTGAAGAGGGCTGCAGAATGGTTCCTGTCTGGTGCCTACATCTGCCACATGTCCAGAAGAGCCAGTTGCAGAGAGATCTGGAGAGCTGGAATGTCCTTTCCCAGGTGTGGGGCAAAGAGCTGGGGGGAGCTGTGGAGGGCCCAGAGAGGCTTCTTGTTTTCCTCCTTTCTGTGGGACATGAAACCCTTTGACAGCAACAGTGTGGTGTAAGTCTATCTGTGTCTGAGAAGCTGAATATTGAAAAACAGCTGTGCGGAATCTCACCCTCTTGTAACACATGTGTAAGGTGGAGTTGTAAAGGTGGGGCTTTGGTAGGCACAAATTACATCCAGCTGAATAAGGAATGAAAAAGCGCAGTCTTGGTACAAGGAATATGGGAAAACAGTGAAATGCCTTGGTTTGGCTGCCTCTGTAGATGAGTTTGCTGTTGATTACTGAGTAGTTACTTCATCTCAATGAAGTCAAAGAATAGCCACTTTGGGTGAGTTGAAGTCTGCTTTCCAGACCTGACCCAGGAAGGCAGCGTGATGGTCAAACTCCTGAAATGCGCTGGCGACCCACTCTTGTGTCTTACATGGGTGTCACGCAGGCAGGAGCCGAGAGGGACAACCCAAATGAAAAATTGCATAATGCAGATAGAGATGTGGGCTGGGAAGGCCTTGGAAACCAAATCTAAGCCTGTGAGGTTTCCAATTAATTCCAACTCTTTCTTGAACTGATGTGGTAACTTGTTTCCCAGCTATAACTCAGTTTGGATTTTCCTAAACTTGACAGTGTGGCTAATGTGGTCACAAATTTTATACGCCACCGTAAGTGTACATATTTAATACCTCAGCAATCAAATAGGAATCTGCCAGTCATGAGCACAGCAGTAAGTGGTGTCGCCGATGGCATGTGCTAGCGTGCTGAGCATGAACAAAGTGGCTGTGTTGGATGCTGCAGAAATAAAAGGGACCGGGGGGGAAAATCAGAGGATTGTGGGACGTGCAGGCTAAGCAGCATATGGAAACTGCTGTACCAAGACAGCTTTGCTTTGATGTGTGCTCCTTGTATAATTACCATGTTAACTAGCTGACAGCAGAATGTTGTGGAGGAGAAATGGAATTACTCAAAAAAATGTCATTGGTGTCACTGTGAGAGCAGCTGAACAATGGATGGGGCGGTTGGGGAGGCTGAGGGCGCTGAATGCAGCCCCAGCAGCCGCTCAGCAGAACGCCTGGAAAAGACCATATCCAGGAGGGACAGCACAGCGACATGAGGTTGTCTCTAAGCAGAGGTCCCAGGGTGGGGATGCAGCCTCTGCCCTGCTCAGTGATGGCCAGGCTGGGGTGTGAGTGTCTGCCATAAACCAGAGTCCACCCAGTCTCTTCATGGCTATACTTAGAATATTGTCCATCCAGAAGTCAGGGCTGCATGAGAAGTGAGGTGGCAAAAGCCACAGCAACCAAGCACATTGCCCAGATCAGAGACTCCTGGGTAGAGGGAAACCTCCCACTGGGGCAAAGGGACTGTCACCCACCCTGTGGTGGCACTGGCCACAAAGCCAGGCAGCACTGCTGGAGCTGTAGCCTGGCCCCATGGTACCTCAGGGATGATAGTGTCTTTCTCTTCATCAGCATCACAAGATTTGCAGGCTCAGGTCAGGAGGGGGAAGGCAGTCAGTGTGCTCATGGAGAGTTTTCTGCCAGGCTTGCTGCCCTCAGGAGCAGAGAGGTGCCCTGGGGCTGTGGGCAGGGCTACCTCAGCAGTGCCATGGCATTACACAAGTCCTACCTCTGCGGTCATCACCCTCCACCTTGGAGCACCCACATCAGGACATTTCCTGCTTACTTTGGTCTCCCCTGCAGCTGGGAATGGCTATCCCCTGCTTTTCTAACTAATCCTTTGTGCCCATAGTTATTATTAGCAGTATATCTGATTCTTGCCAGAAATAAAAGTAATTATGAGCTTCGAGCTGGCACCTTCCTGTCTACCTCCTGCAAATATTTAAATCGGGATTTTGTTACCCAATACTTCTGTTAATTAGTTGTTCAGTAGTATTTTTCCACTGCCCACACCTAGCTGAGCTGTAGATTGTGAAGTCTAGATCTCCAAACCCAGCACTCAGAGGGAGAGATCTGAGCAATACTCTTAGTTCTGGTCTTAGTGCTGGGATTGTCTTGCAGACGCTGTTTTACTGCCTGTGCTGGGAAGAGATGTGTTGTATGTGGGACTGTTCTATTTTTTTTTTCCCTTCTGCACTATGCCATTGGCATAGAGTGCTTTGTCTTTTTAGGGGTTTTTGTTTTCTTGTACATACACATACACACAGACATGCTCACTTCTTTTTTAAATAGCTGTGAGAATAAATTTCATATGACTTTTTCAGCCTCTGGCTGAAAATACTTTTGGCCCAGGAATAATGGATAAACAATTAGTGGCAATGATTTTTATATACATATTTTTATCATGGCTTTTCCAACTCTCTGCTTTGTTTTCTGCTCTGTAGCCATTCATCTCCAACCTTCCAGGCCAGCAGCGACCCAAGAAAAGAATCAATTGCTGTCTGATTCCTGCCCGTGGTGATGCCTTTCTCAAATAAAGGAGCATTTTTGGAGGCTCCCCTCTGATTATGCTCCAGCACTTGAGGAAAACAATCCCTTCATATTTTTTAAAAAATGTTGGCTTTGGCCATGTAAACGTTGATTGACTTCTGATCTTGATTTTGGGTGAAGAAGGCTCTCCTTTTGTGTGCTGATTCTTTGCTATTAAATACTTCATAGAGGCCAATTAGGTTGTGCTTTGCTGTGCAAGTCCCACAATGGGTGTGAGCTCTCTCTGCCACTGATGACAATCTTTTGCAACCCTGTGCTGCAGAATTTGCTTTGTAGGACATCTAAATGGAGAGTGAAGGAGACGTGACTGTTGTACAAACTCCCTGGCCAGTGTGAACACCAGACTGGAGACTTGGGCCCCTTGCCTCATGTTTACCTACAACTTGTGTGAAAAACGTGCAAAGCACAACCTTCTTCCTGTCTCGTGATCTGATGTGCCAAACACAGCAGCCACAGAAAAGTGGACCACTGATCATGACCCTGCCAGAAGTGCTAGGCTCATCCCAGATAGATAAACGTGACATGACGGGCAACAGTTCCACCATCTAATCACCATATTTTTTAGCTTGCTGACGCTCGTATTGGAATATAGAGATTTTACAGGTGTTAGACTTTATATCTCTCACCTCCGCCCCCGTCCCCCAAGGGAAATGCGTTTAAAAGAATCATCCTACAGATCCCTAAGAAGATGTGAATAACATAGCTTGGCAGCAAAGCACTTCAAGAAATGAAAGCCCTGAGAAATCTTGCCAACTCCTGAGTTATTTCTAACGTGGTTTCCATCATAGCGTGGAAAAGGTTTTGGCAAGGCAACTCTCAACAGGAGCTGAATTCAACAGGCAGAGGCTGCCAGGCAGTGACAGTGGGTCACTCGGCACCCTTGGAGCAGAGCGCAAGCATGGCACGCGGAGCCCAGTGCCAGCTACAGGGAGAGGAAAGAGCTGGAGACACAGTGCAAGAGAGGGCAGGTGGGACAGTATAACAGGACGTAGTTAACTCAATTTCCAGTCTTCTCAGAAGTCTGCTAGTCTCTACCATGTTTTTATTCGACTGGTCTTGGTGTGTCTTTCCAGAAAGCCATAAATAGCCTATATAATACCATATATAAAGTTTTGAAGGACTCATGGAAAGGCACAGAGAAGAGACGGCTTTGGAAATCCTTAGAGTACTAATGGAGCTATTAGGGATGGTATATCTATGCAAGCAGTTTTATATTTAAGAAAAACCTGGTTTTCCTCCAAATGGCCACAAAAGGAACTATTAATGAAACAAGTCCAAAGAGGCTGTGCAACTTCCAAATACTTTCCTAATTATCCCTAATGGGCAATGTGCACTTTCCAGGCTCTAGTTAACCCCACCAGGATAGGAAGTGCAATACAATTATAATTTTAAGTCTTGGAGTTCATTAAAATGGAAGAGCTTTGGGGGTCATTTCAGAGTGCAACTGAGATCTCAAAATGAGGCACTTCAAAGCACAGAAACGCTGCTGGGGAATACTCCACACTATATCATCTAATAGTGACACTTGTCCACACTGAATCAGTTTGTTCTTTCTCCTGATGTTCTTGCTCTGAAACTCACAGGTCTTGTATTTGTCTCCTCGTACAGTATGCAGACTCTAATTAACAACTTAGGTATGTTTGAAGCATTATTTAAAACAGAACAGTTTTTGTGAAAGAAGCCTGAAAATAGTGCCTGCTGGCTGGATATATTGATCTTATTTTGCTCTGTCTCACATCAAGGCTCTCTTATCTTTGATTAATGCCGCAGCTCTTGTGCACGGATCTGTTCACTCTGCTGAGCACTGGCAGCTGCCAGAGCTTTGCTCTGACAGCGCGGTTAACTTTTCACTCCAGTTTGGACCCTCATCTGAGCCTGCTGCACGGCCTGAGCTTGCTCGAGGACACTGGGCTCTGCCACAACTTGGGGTCCTGCTGGCATCCCTCACCCTGATCCCTCCTGCAGAGATGCTCCTCTGGTGCTCCTCTTTCTCCTTACTGCCCCGAGCACGTTGACTGGCAGGATAGCTCATTCAAAGAGTGAGCTTAGAGCAGCTACTAAAAACATCCAAGGAAACCCCATCCCACATTTGCAAATGCTGTGCCAGCACTTGTGCAGCCAGGGAACAGCAAGAGGCTTGTCCCACTGTCCCAGCCCCTGTGAACACTGTCCCCTGGCGAATGAGGAGATATGGGCAACTGGCAGCCCTGTCATACGACCCGCTGTAAAGCAATTTGTTCTCTGCAGCAGGACAAGTGACCTCTATGAGCAGGAAAACAGGACTGACCAGTCTTGAATTTCAGCTATCAGCTGCCTGCAGTGAACTGCTTGCGAGGGATACAGTGGCCAAGAATTACTCATGGAAATAATTCCACAATCAACTTTGAATAAGCAATAACTATAGGAAAACTGTAAGCTGTTCAAACAACTCAGAAAAAGGGCCTTATGACACGCTATCAACTCAGCTTCTGCCCAGGGCTTCGTTTCATGCCTTAATTACTGTAATCCCCAGCTTTGTGGCTTTGATGGCTCCAAACATACACAAAGAAAGGGATTGCCTCATGCTGCTGTTTTCCAAAGTGCTCTTTCACTCCCATCTAGCTACCACTGTCCTCTTGAGTTTTGTCTCCTTTGCAAACCATGAGTGTGTGTGAACCACTGATGCACCTGGCTTTGAACTTGTCACCTTGCACAACAGGGCCACAGAAACTGCAGGAGCATATCCCTGGGGTGGCAGCTGAGCTCGGCAGTTCCTGTTATGCTCTGCATTGCTCCAGTTTATTGCACGAGCAGTATGTGAGCTTGTCAACATAAAGGCATCTCAGCTGTCTTCAGAAACAGTAGTCACTCCTCTGGAGGGTGGTGCAGATATCAACTGCAGATGCAGCAAAGCAAACTCCATGTCTGTACCCATAAGGCTATCTTCTGATTTGCCCTATGATATCTTTCAGCCCTCATTTCCTAACCTGAAATCCATCCCCACCCTTGCACCATCATTACCTTGGTTTCCACTTGTACCCTTTTCATGCGTGGTCCTCTATGCTCCCACCCACCTTTGTCAACACTCAGAGATCCCCTGACAAAATCACAAACTACCTCCCCCTCACCTGCTCAAAATCCTGTCTCAACACTGACATTTGAGAGGGAAAGTCCCATACTGTAGACTGGGGAGGACACCTTACTACTAGAGTGAGGCGAGGCTACATGATCCAGCTGTCCCATGTCACCACATTACCCTTAACATCCCAACATGGAGCTGTCACCTACATGGGGAGAGGACTGTGTTACCCCAGTAGCTCTGGTATTTTCTTGGGAAACCCTGTGGAGAAATAACCCAGTGGTCTTCTGGGATGATGTGTTTCTTTTATACTGTTGTTTATCTTGGTCTGCACCTTAGGATGTGTTTAGACTAGATTAAAAATTGTTTTAACTTGTATGGGTAAAAACCCTATTTGGGCCAGCTTTTGGGGAAAGCTAACCCCGAAGTTACCTCACACTAGCAGTAAAACATCTAGAGGTTGACTGAAAACTGAAGTATTCTTGTTAAGAGTGTCTAAATCCATTTGCCAGACCTGTATACCATCAGTCATTGGAGTATCCTGAGATTTAGCCTCAAGTGCCCCCTTTCTCCTCTTAAATGTCATATAATCTATACAAGACAAGAGGTACTATTATGAGGGTGGTTTGACCTGCTGCATTAAAACACAGATTGTAGCTGAAGAATTTCTGTATGAAGCCTATAACCTCTGGCTGAACTGGAGTGTGCCTTTCAGAAAGGAATCCAGGCTTTTGCTGAGAGCCCCCCCCGACCACACAGTCCACATCCGCTGTAGGTACACCGTTGAAATACTCAGCCGCACTCTCTCGACATTTCTGTGTTTGAAAACAAAAGCCACCAAAGATACTTTTGGCCAGATTCCTGTAGAGGACTTCAGTACAAAGTGCCAGTTACATGCCCAAGACCTGGTGCTTCCAAGAGCAATGATCCATTTCTTCCTAAACTTGACAATGCTTACAGTTTTAGTGGTAGAGAAGGTCCACACAGATGAGCCCTCATATCATAGGCATATCATAGGTTGGTCAGACTCATGTCCAAGCCCTAGCAGATCTGCGTCCCATGTACATCCCTGCCTATCTCATCTCTGGACTTGAAGTGCACGGAGACTGTACTTTGTCCTTTCTGCTGTCTGGTGCTATATTACTGCCTGCACTGGGAGTGCAGGAGACCAGGCTGGAGCTTCTCTCCTACCTCACCTGGAGTAGAGGTTTAAGCTGTGATCTCCTAGAGATGCTCTAACAACGGGATTTTCAGAAATGTTCCCATAACTCTTCCTGGTTAAGCATTCATGGGCTAGAAAGTATTAGGAATTCCCCTAATAATCAACTACTTCATATAGCTTGTTAACTGGGAGAAAGTGAGCTGTATGTTACAGAAACCAATATTACTGCAGTGAACCTAACTCTGCTCCCGACCTGAATTTGAACCAAATTCCAGCTACTGTCTTCCATCAAATTCTTGCTGTCCAGATTAGAGAGCAATTAACTGCTTACTTTTAACCTCACTTAAGTACCTGACCTGCAGTTCTCTGGTTGTTTTAATCTGACAAATGCAAGTCAGAGCTCCCTGTCCTCCAGATCTCAGGTTTTCTGAAGTTGTTCCCATATTCTCAAAACCTTTCCAGTGGGAACAGATATAATCTCTGTGGAGCAGGGAAGGATACCTTGCCTGCCTGTAGTTAGGATGGACCATGTCACATGATTCAAATCTGCAAAAGGCAGCAATAATTCCTTCAGGAGTCTTTCCAGACTATGTCGAAGAGGAGTATTTGTTGCTAATGCAGCGTTACGCTGCTCCAGTGCTCTGGGGGTCTCTAGGTAAACTTTCAGTGGACCTGTGGCAGAAGGCCTCCTTTCCCTGCAGTCCACATTCGTGCTGTAAATCTACAGAGATGAGAGAATGTGGTTAAAAGGTTCAGGGGTCGATCTAATACCTTGCTGAAAACAAAAGGCGTGCTCACACTGTTGTACCCAGTTGTGAAAGTCCTCTGGCTTCTCTGACAGCCTGGTGAGTTGATGCAATGTGCCATCTGCCAGAAACCTAAGTCAGCAGAAGGACCAATTAGTTTTCTGCTGGGCTTATGAGCTGAACTGGTCCTGCCGTGACCTGGTGAGCGCTGCAGAGGATGCAAGGGGGGCAGGAGGTGTGGGAGGAGGAGTGGTGGTGGGAGAGGGCTCGGAGGAACTGTCTCTGCGGTAGACAGACACGGGTTGTGCCACTCCCGAAGTCCATGGAGGGACCTTGACTCTTGGGTATGGCAAAGACGTGGAACATTCTGGAATAACTTACTGGCTGCAAGCAAAAAAACATAGTCCCCTCTCCAAGTTTTGTTTTTTTTCAAATTATTCATGAAGCTTTGTTGGAAACGACAGCCACAAAAGTGTATTCATGCCACAGATAGGAAATTTTTGAGCAAAGTGATGAGCTGGGGCTCATGAAGGCCCTTTGCAAACTGAGGCCAGGTAGGAAGCTGTGAATGTGTGGCCCAATAACTTCAGTAGGAATTAGTTTTCTTTTGGAATATTCTGGGAAAGGATAATTATGATTTAAGACCAGCTGGCTACTTTTCTTCTTTTAGAATGATCTTTTTAGGTATTTGCACATCATTCAGATTCCTATATTAAGCAATTAATCTCTTTATTTTTTTACACTACCCCAGTGAGGTGAACTTTTCTGTTAGTCACGCCTCACCCCAAAATCAATTCATCTGCTTGATAAAATCAGCAAACCAACTACACCCAATGCCAGCAATATCTGAACTTTATTAGGTCAGCTAAAGTAGTGGATAATAAAGTTAGAGAGCTGAGTTTAGCTGAGACCACATGCTGAGTTTCACTGCAGAGTAAGTCTCTGCAGTGGAGCTATAAATCCCTGGACATAACATGGAAGTGCTAATGGACCCTCAATTTCAGTGCCACTACCAGGCAATAATATCTGTAATAGCAGCTAACAAAGATACAACCAACCAAGCTCTTCAGGGTTCAGCAACTGCTCCCAGGGTTGGAGCAGAGCTCATTTATTTTCTTCTCTTCATTCCACTAGAGCAGCTCCAAGCCATGACAGCACATGGGGATAATTGAAGCAAAAGTGCTCAGCCCTGACTGCCCAATCTTCTCATAAAACAATCCCAGGATTGTTCTGGGGACCGTTGGCACAACAAACCTTGCACTGCAAATTTTGCTCCATAATTAGCAAGCAGTTGCTGTCATGCCTGTCAGATGGCTTTATGTGATGAAGTGAATAGAACAACAATTGACTGTCTTCCCTTGCAACCAAGGAGAAGAAACCGCTTTGAGTGAAGCTGACAATTATGTAAAAGGAACTAAATGAATTTGGCTTACGGTTCACACTTACCCCTCACAGATGGAAGGCAGGACCTCTGAGGCCCATTTCTGAGTCCTTGCCCCTTTGTACCTGACTAGTCGCTGGCTAAGTGCCTAATGAGGCTCAGAGGAAAGAAAACCAGCTCTGAAGGCTTTTTATTGTCTTTCTTTTCTTTACAGAGCAGGGAATTACCATGTGGTTTGCATCCAAGTTCAAAATCTGATCTTATCACCCAAAGTTGATGACAGACACAACTGTGCTTTCACAAAAACAGAAAGACTAGTGAAACCATGAATTGGACAACAAAGACAGGTAGAAAACTGAAGCAGCAGCTTTGGAAATTTGAGTTACTCCATTTACCATTTACACGTATGCCTTCCCAAACTATGTATACACAGGACAGTCATATTAGGTATTTCCCACCCACTCATGGATCATAGGGGTGGAAGCAGCAATGTAGAGCGGAGTCCAAGTATCTGCTAACATTTTACCGTTAGTCATTTCTAACCTTGTCTAGGGCAAGCCTTATGAGGAATAGAGAAACCCAGGCAGTAACAGCTGAAGCTGCTGCTGGAATTGATAGAAAGACAGGTTTAGAGAATCAGAATTCTTAGAGGTTAATACATGCAGATATTGATCTCATTGCAGTATGAAAGCACTGAAGACTGGAGATGAGCAAACTAGGTTACTTTTTTGCGTTTCGAGTGGGAATTCTTTCATTTGCTCTGAAACACACAGGACATTGCTCAGGAACCATATAGTGTCCCAGTACAATATGACATGTGGATCATGGTCTGTGTTGGATTACAAGCAGAAAGATGTTTTACTGTTCTCATGGCCCATAGAAATGCCTGAGGACCAAAGAGCTCGTGTTACGTATATAGAGGCAGCTCCTCTGAGCACCCCAAAGTCACTCAGGGATAGACAGAGCACTGCTGCCCAGGGAATGTCAGTGAATTCTGATATGCTGGAAACTGCCTGAGAGAAATGGATAAACTGGTAAAGGCAAAGTTTGGAATGTGTAAAAGGAATGAGCTGGGGATGTGGCACGAAATACAGAGATGCAAGAGCCGCTTTTTCTTTACTGCCTCTCGAGTCCGCCTTTTTGAATAGCCTCAGCCAGGGAGGATGGTTGAATGAAGGATCCAATTGCTTCACTGCTCTCTTCTTTCCCAGGAGAATTTTAGAGAAAACACAGACTCTTGCCTATGGTACTCTGGCTCTTGGTGCATGTTGGTTCTCCTTCCCCAGCACTCCTCATGGTAAGCACTTCCCTTTCTGAGGGTCTTCCTATTTCTGAGTTGCTTTCTGTTTCATCTGGTTACAGCAGTATCCTTCACCTTTGGAAAGCCTTATCTCAGTTATCGTAGAATCATAGAATGGCCTAGGCTGGAAGGGACCTTAGAGATCATTTTAATCCAGCGTCCCTGTCTCCAGGAACGCCACCTCTCGACTAGATCAGGCAACACATGGGGACTGAACGGGAATCGATCCCGCGACATTGGCGTTGTCAGCGCCATGCTCAACTGACTGAGCTGACACCCTAGTTATTAAAAAGTCACTCAGTTTGTCACCAGAGAGTGAATATCTGGGTGAGGATACCACCAGTTACCAGTGCTAACTTTGTGTTTTCCTTCTTTTGAATTCATTGGGGAGCTGGCATGAAGACTCTCAGATCCTACTCAAGTATCTAATGAACTGGCAGGGTTATAAGCATATTCAACGAAACAAGGATCTCACGTATCTATGGACATATAATCTTACCCTCTTCTTGCACACACTCCTTGCTTGTCTCTGTGGACTTATGCTCTAAAACTAACAAAAACAGATCCACACCAAACCTGTAACGTAGGTCTTTGAAATTCCTGTTTATAAAAATATGGTGAAATTCAGGCCCAAATATGTGGGCAAAACTCCAATGCTTTCAGTGCAAAACTCAGTTGTATCCATTACAGCTGTATCTGCTTCTCTCAAAAGTGACACATTTTCTTACTGTAAAATTAGGTCATTCTAAGTTGCAGTTTTCAAAACCGACTTTGGATCTTGGAGCTGAAGCTGTATCAAATACTGAAGGGTTTGGCTTTTTTAAACTGTGTTTGAAAGGGCGAGAGAAGAGAGGATTGTACTCGAGAAATATTTTCATGTAGTGCAAAAAACCAGCTGGCAGACATGGACAACTCTGTTCTATGACTTTGTAGCAGCTTTTACCAGAAACTTACATAAAAGGAAAACCCAAGAGGACCTGGGGAAGGGGGCTACAAATGCTGTTTGTCTTTTGTGCTAGTGATAGCTAATACACATCAGCTCCCCTGAGGTATCCATACAGTGAAGACGAGACACATTAGTTTTGTCATGAAGTAAATTCACTGGGAGATTTAGGGCTGACCCATCAAATTTATCTAGTGATAAAATGAAAGTGCTTTTATTTTCCCTGTTTACTTCAACTTCATTAACAGGCGTTAGCTACCCTGAGGCAAAAAAGCAGCTTTAGCATTAAAGTCAAGCCAGAGGGTCCCACTAAATTCACTGGAGAATAGAATGTGACACACTGTTTACTTTCTCTTCCAAATGCATTATTTATATGAATGTTGTAGTAATTATGTGATTATACAGAAGTTAATGCACAACAATAAACCAAAAGATCATCAAAGAAATGCTAATGGCAGGGAATGTTTTTTGTTTAAATTGTGGATTCACATTTATTTTTCCTTTTTTTCCTTGAGGGGTACAAGAAAAGGAGATTTGCAAACCTAATAGAAGATTCTGCAAAAGTCAAATCTTTGAGCACAGGAAAGGAAATGAAATCCATGTTCCCGTCTCTCTGTCTCTCTCCCACCTCCCTTGAAACCTGAACAGTTTCAGAAAATTGACTCATTCGTTTCACCTTGTTTTGGCCAAAATGATTATGTGAAGTGTAATAAGAGGGACTACAAGAGCCTGGTCACCAGGTCACCAGGTGGGTTTCTCCCTAATTCTTCCAGGGACGGCGATGAGCTTGAGGAGGACTAGACAGATCATCTGGGTCAATGCCTGGTTGCACAGATGGTGTCGGTAACAGGGAGTTGGCTTTTAACGGCCATGGGAGCCTGAGAATCAAGGGCTGCTCGGAAGACGTGGGATACACCTAATCAAGCAGGGCAAAACATCTGTGTCACAGACTGGCCAACCTGGAGAGGAGATAGTCAAACCAGGAATAACAGAAAAGGGAGATGACAAGTCACAAAGAAGTAGTGAAGTGGACAGGAAAGACCTCAAAACCAACCAGCAAGACAGAGATGACTTCACCCCTAACACATACACACATATAAGAAAGATGAGTCCACAAGAGATGATTGTTGATTCTCAAGAGTCATCTCCTCCAAACTCAGGAATGGACAATCCCCACGTGCAGAAAATCAAACAAACGCGGGAGACCTGTATGGATGAACAAGGCAATCGTGATTAACTCAAGTGGAAAAATGGAGCACACAGTAAATGGAAATAGAGTCAAGTGACCCAAAAGGGATATGGAGACTTAGTCCAACTGTGCAGGGATGGTGCTAGGAAAGGATGAAGCCCAATCCAAAGGGAATTGATTAACATCCTGTTGCTCCACTTACACACAAGTCTATGGGGCCAGATGGGATGCACCCAGGGGTACTGAGGGAACGGACAGAAGTGCTCATCAAGCCACTTTCCCTAATTTATCAGCAATCCTGGCTAACCTGATTTTAGCTCAGAATTTCCAGAAGTTTTAATTCACTCTAGGCTTGAGACAGTGCAAGCTAGCATTGTCAGAGCTGCATTTGTAATTCCTGAAATTTTATGGGATTCGGTGAAAATTATTATAGCTGTACAATATTCTCACAATAAAAGATATTTCTTAAATTCAGAATGGAATATCTGTTTTATGAGGGGAAGGTATGAATTTTTAATTGAAAAGTTCCAAAACTTTAAAATTTCATTCAGAGGGCTTGTCAGTCTGAAAAGAAAACCTGAAGAATTAAATGATTGTTGTGCAAGAAAATCTTCTCAACCAGAAACAATGTTTGTGAAATGTTAAAGGAAGTAATGGCACAATGGTAAATCAAGACCCAAATAGAAAAGAGTCCAATCATATCTCTAACTCTTAAAAGCAGGTGTAAACACCCTCGCTTTTACTTGCATAAGTTGGCCAATAATCCTATAGCCTACTTAGTAGTCAAACAAGATTTGCAAATCTCTTTGAAATATTAGACAAGGTTTATTTAAAATAAAAATTTCAGGTTAGACAGACATGACCTGATACTTCTCCTTTAATCATTCTATTGGCATATTATTTACAGTTATGCTGTACAAACTTCTGAGTTCAGGAACCTGTCAAAGTGAGTTGGGTTCACCTTCGTGCAAATTACTCAGGAAGTCTTTCTTTTCTTCCCTCCTATCTCCCCTTCAAATACTATATCTGCTGTTCTTTTCCCATTGAACAG
Organism: Apaloderma vittatum; assembly: GCF_000703405.1. Lineage (NCBI taxonomy): Eukaryota > Metazoa > Chordata > Aves > Trogoniformes > Trogonidae > Apaloderma > Apaloderma vittatum. The sequence continues at coordinate 23,629 of NW_009695410.1, read as the reverse complement.
TAAACATCAAGGATTTACAGTTGTCAGTCTCACTGGTAGTTCTTTGTTCAGAGCCCTGAGAAGAAATTCTTTGCTTTGAGACAGTTAAAGTAAAATGATACGCTGTGCAAAGAGCTGTGTCAGGAAGGCTTCTTGTACTCCCAGGTCTTTGCAGGAGTTTTCATGGAGCATGTGTTATGGGGAACCCTCTGCCTGGTCTCAGTTACACCTTAGCAAGGGCAGCCTTAATCCGATCAGTTTCTTCAAGACTCACAGGAGGCAGCAGCACTGGTACAAAGCTTTCCCTTCAATGTTTTGAAGTCTCTCTGCCTGCAAAGTTAGTGGTGCAGAACTAGGGCCCTCAGGAGTTGTGCTCTCTGCTTCAGCATCAAGGTTCAAGGCGAAGGAACAGAGCACAGCTGTCTCCTGAGATGTGCCAACGCAAATGCAAATTGAATTACTCCCTTAATTCTCAGCTTTGATAATGCTGGCAAAGGCATGAAATCTGAAGCCATGGATTTTCACACTAGAGTCTGAAAGTTATGGTGTGAACAAGCTGATGGAGAAAACTGCTTATACCAGTAGAAATAATCTCCACTAAAAGAACATGAGTCGAGCAGTTTGTGGTCAAGAATGAGAAATATAATAAAGCAAGCCCTGCAGACCTTTATGAGAATAAATTTTGTGTGGTGGTCCTTTTGCTGAAGTCTTAGGTTGTGCAGCATCCAGGAAAACCAGCCTCATGTCCCAAACCTTCTCACTCATTGTCAGTGCCTGCTTAATAGTTGCAATGCAGTGTTGGACACAGGCATGGTGGGAGATAAAGCAAGAGCTTTTTGGAAGTCAGTGGGAGCCTGACTACCTTGAAGTCAACAACAAGGATTTTAGTGTGGAAATGCACTGCTCCTTGGCAGGAGGCGGGAATAATGGTGATGGCTTTAAGAGTGTGGTTCTGTTCCTTTTGGCCCACGCTGTGCAGTTGTCTCTGCCAGACCAGGGATCCCCACCTTTGTGTTGCCTTGGTCTGCTATTTCTTCCCAGGCCGTGTGAAGTAGCCGTGGGATAGTAGACTCAAACTGTGGGCTATAAAGCAGGTGTTGTGGTTTCTCTGGACATTTCAAATTAAGTGAGCCACTCCAGGTTCGTTGGGGAAATCTGATGTAGAACAGGGGTTTTTAGTGGTGACTCAGAGCTGAGTTATTTCTAAACAGTGAAAAACATTATGCTCTGCAACTCATAGAAGATAAGTAACTAAAATGTTATGCATACTGGAATGTGTTGTCTCTGGCACTGAAAAAATCACAAATTTTGCATCAGAACTGGTATCAATGACTGTTAGAGACTAAAATTCTGCTCCTATTTTGATCTGTACAGCCCCAGAGAGGTTGCTCTTAGCTGTAAGCCATAATTTTTTCATTAAGAATTTGCTTTGTTTCTGTTTTATATCCTACTACTGTTAACTCTTTGGGGCTCATTCTGCTCTCCCTTGAAGTTAATTAGGATTTTCGCATTGTATTCAGGGGAAACAGGACTTGATCTTTATTGAATGTCAATTGGAAATGGAAGTCAGGCTTGTGTTCTGGATACTATTATTCTATTTGCTGTTGAATACTATGCCCAAACTCTATGAACACTAAAAACTTGGCAGGAATATACCTCTACAGATTACTTTTTGATTCTGAGGGGAGTTCAGTGAATATTATTACAACTCTAGCACTAGCTTTTTTCCCCTCTGGCTTCAGTTTGGTGTCTTATTCTCTGTGGACATCAGTATGAGATCTGGAGACCTTAGGCAACTGAGTAAAATGGTCTCAATTCTGTGTACTAGCACTAAACTTCCTGCGACTTGGAAATGTGCCAGAGAGGAGGCAATGCTGCTACCTGGTGAGCAGAGAAAGCTTGATAGTCTGTGCATACAGCTAATGCTTGTCCTGGTAGAAAGAGATCTTCTAAAGCTATTCATCTGCATTTTGGATTAACTCTCCTCTTCATCAGTAAAGACAGTAGCTTAAATATCCCCTTTGCTGGAGCACCAGCCTTATGGACAATTTGAAATTAGAAGCTGCTACTTTGCTGAACAAACACAGGTAAGGAGGGTTAAAAGGATCCAAGAAAACTCTCAGAACTATAAAATAAAATTAATTATATTATTTTGGTAGTGCAGGAAATATGCAGATGTAGGCAAAATAACAAACATGCCTACATGAATTTCTTTTTCTTGGATCCCTCACTGAGCTTGAACACTTTTATTTTTTTTTACTGGAGTACAAAGGAATCCCTGTTTTTGCTTCCTCTCCTGCGGATCAAGGATCCTTCTTCAGGTGAATCCAGGTTATTTCTTCCTCACTAAATTACGATGTCTGTAATGTAAGATGTCTCAGAATGTGGGACAATGATGCAGAAAGGCCAGTGGTAGCAAACAGAAATGTTATAACAAGCAGAGAGAGTATTACTTTATCCTCTTCCTCCCCACCATTACCTCTCATTTCCTCTGTGCCTCCTCAGTGCTGGTTGTCCGGTTGTGTCAGCACTCCTCAGCTGTGCCTTGGCTCACACCCCAAACCAACCTGAAGGGACTTGAACCCATTTCAGAGATTTTCTGGGAAAAGGCTCAGAAACTTTTCCCGGATAGACCTCTCTCATGGATACCTGATTTAGACTAAATAGAAAGGACAGCGTTTGACTCCAGAGAATGGCAGCTGAGGAACCTGCGGGGGAAGGAAACATGGCATCCAGAGCCTCCTCCAAGACAAGGTAGCTCCTTCACTGTGAGAGACACAATTTGAGAAGCAGAAACTGGGAAAATTTATAGTTAGGCATGCAGAACAGTTTACTCTTGGATACTCATGTGATGCTGAGTGAGGGCTTTGAGGATCTAAATTTTGGACTTTGCCACCTAAAGTAGTATTTAAGCAGCTGCTAGGTATTTAGCTCACTCTGTGGGTAGAGTCCATAAGGAACTAAACTTGGAGTTGCGGAATTTGGGGTTGAGGTTATAGGGAGAGCTGTATTCTAAATTTGAACTGAAATACTTTCTGAGTTTGCCACCAAACAGAAAACCCCAAATCTATGTTAGGCTTGAAACACTTCATATGTAATGTGAGGCCACAAGAGATTTATTTTTTCTTTCGGAATGTTTGAGGCAAATGATCTGAGTCTTTTGGATTTAAAACGCAGAGAAAAATAGGCACATTTCTGACATCTAAAAATACATTCTAAAGAGAGAAAAGTCAGTCGATTCAGGACAAACTCAGTGACCTTGCATGAAGGACAAGGAGATCCTGACAGATGGTCCAGCCAGTGGCAGTACACTGGGCAATATGAAGACAGTGTGCACAAGGTACCTTAAAACAAAGCCTCTTCTTCTAGGGACTGCTTTGCAGTCAACAGGAGTAGCTCCACTTTGCAGAGAATATGTTTGTTTTCAGTTTATGGGCACATTGCTATTTTTCTTTTGGCAGGTCTCCCGCTCTTGCCTCACCACATTGCTTCACACCACCTGACAGCTTCCCTTTGTACCTGGGTGCCATCCACTGCTCCTTGGTCATCTTGACCAGATGTCATCTCTGTTTAAATGGTGGCAGGCAGCCATGGAATGCTCCTTTGCAAAACCAGAAAAAATAATGAATTCACAGCCAACACAATAATCCAGCATGGACATCTTTAGAGAGCCAGGAGTGGGTTGTCCTCTTCCAAAACTGGCGTGTTCAGTCTTGTCTGCAGGAGAGTCACCAAATCCTAGTGCACAACTCAGGGCAGTCGGTGGAAAGGGTGCTGCTGACAGTGAGTCAAGGAAGGAGAACGTGGTGGGGAAGTACCTAAGATCCAGGGACCAGCATGCAAACCCCAGGCAGCCTACAAAAAGGAACAGTAACAAATATACCCTGCACTGGCAGCCTGCTGCAGAGGGAGATGTGCACTCAAATGCTTACTTATTTTGGAAAGAGCTGAGAGCTTTACTTTTTCTGCTAGACCAGTCTCTAAAATGTTAATTTACCTGTAATATCAAATCCCATAATTATTGGTCACCCGGATAATCTTGATAATTTTCTTTCCGGAGTTATTTCTCTTTCTTTCTCTCTCTCTCATCCTGTTACGATCCCTTCAAGAAATTGACACCAAAGAAGCCAGAAAGTTCAGTACATTTAATCTCAAGTGTGTTTATTGTAACAGAGTAATTACCACAGAATCCTATTAGTTTTGTAGTGTATTTCTGTGCTGATTCGAAGGTACCAGATGAAAGTATAATGCAACGATAGCACTCCAGTTTGACATGGGATGTAAAGGGCAAAATTGATCCCTAGGGGCTACTCTTCGAGCCACAGCTCACATCACCCAACTCAGCAGCATTAATGCTCCTTCTCTCACTTTAACATTGCATTTTGGAGTCCAAACCATCTGTGTGAGCCAAAGATCTGCACTGGGCTGACACTGTGAGAGCCAGAGGACAGCTGGGAAGTGTGGTGAGGGCAATTCCTTGCTGGCTGAAGCTGCCGCCTAACAACAAAGCGCTCAAGGATTGTGCAAAGCAGAAAGTGTTTTCAAAGCCTTCCCTCAGAGGAAAAGGGGAACTGTAACCTCAAAAACAAAGAAAAAAATTAGGTGGGTTAATTTGCTCTGACTCCATCTGTTTTCAAAGCAGTTCGTCTCAACTACCCTTATACTGTCACTGGAGAAAGACTGGCACATCCAGAGAGCTCAGGATCTTGTCCCTGTTAGAGACTTCTCTTAGGATGGTAAGCCAGATCAAGCTCTGCTCCCTTTCCCCCTCTGGATCCTCAGTTTGCTATGTAATCAGAATCTCCAGGAAGCTGCTGCCAAAGTCTATCCACCTGCATGGCTGCAAACATGCGGGCATCATAGTGCTCATATGGATCATTACTCATCGCAGTCACGGCATTTTTACTGAGCAGATCAGAGCATGGCACAAAGGCTGAGTCACACACACACTTTCCTTGGTGACAAAGCCCATTTTAGAATTGTCGTGGATGTCCTTTTCACTGACTTTCACTGAAACAGGTCCAGTGTGTATTGAAATTTTTGTATGATTTTTGTCTATTAAAATACACAGTTTTAGCCTTCTTGTAATTTTGTATTATTAGGGCCCACTTACTACTTCATACCCAGGCTCCTAAGGTTGAGAGGGCAGGCCTTGTTTCACATGTTTCACATGACCCTTGAGTAAAACACACAACAAGCTTTAGCAAAGAAAGGTTGAACAGTAAGAACCTCTCTCCTGTAATCTGGAACGCAAAACATCGGCTCAGAGTGGCAAAATCCCAACACCAGGCAGTTTTATAAGGAGGTTTGATCCCTGTTAGTCGCGGAAACTCTGTTTGATCTGGACACTACATAAGTGATCAGATTCCACAACCTCTTGCAACTATGGTTGCTGTGCAACTGAGGTAGTGAGGTCCTTAGGTAGTGACAGAGAAGCAGCTGGATTTCAGATTAAGTCAGATATCCATAGTCCATTAAAGGCCAACACAGATAAAGTGCTTGTGGTGATCTACCAAGAGGCTGAGCAAATTATACATTATGTACATTATTTAGGCATGAATGCCATAAACTGAACATGCAACAATGCATGCAAGTGGAGCTTTCAGATGTATGCCTTGTGTATAGATGAAGTAATTCACCAGCTGCAAAGATGTATAATGGAGGGCAATAATAAAACCCAAATGCACATGTCTGCAAAAGGAACTGACTGCATGTATATGAAAGGATGTAGTTTGGATTATTTTCTGTGTTTTGGTCAAGCAAGAACCTTTTTTTAGGTGTTTGATTAGATTTATCTCCCTGTCTACCTGGGAGCTACATGAGCAGGTAGGGAGTCGTAACTGTGTGATGAATCCAGAGCTGGGTTTTATGGCTGGGAAAGGTTTAATCTCTATTAGGGTTTATTTCCCTAATCCTTAAAGAAAGGAGGATTAGAAACAGTCTAGAGCAGCTGTGGTTCTGGATAAGCCACTGTTCTCAGGAGTGCAATTGCATGGTGGGCTTCTCAAGGCTCCAAAGGTGGTCAGGAGACAGGGCATCCGGATGGAAGACCATCAAATATCTCAGATTCTGCTCTTTTGGCCCTAGCTAGGTCTGTGAATATTTTGACTCCTTGCTCAGTTGGCCCCAAGTTTTTCATTTAACGGTATCCACAAATGTTTGCACAAAAGACTGGCTTGCCTGCTCGTGCAAACTTTGTGGAATAGTTATCTTCAGTCAGTAAATCATGGTTTGGGAGCAGAAATAAAATAGCAGCTAGCAAATAAGCAGTGGCACAGAGTTCTCCTCAGCTGTGCCTGAAGATGAGCTGAAACCTGCATGTTCTTCTATGGCCACAGTGGATATGGGCAGATCACCTCCTACCTCCTGGCCTGTGACACGGCTCCTCCTGGTCATGTTGAGGCATGGTAGCATTTTCTTATATGGGTGGATAACTGTTGCAGCTATAATTATAGATAGTAAATGCATTAGAAAAGATAAAGTATCCTGGTGAGTGATTCACAAACAGGAAAAATGATACAGTTCGTCAATGGCATCCACAACAAATGGCTAACTCTTTTCTTTCCTCTGGTTTCGTGAGGCTCTGATTTGCAGCTCCCAAGCTGCTCTTGGGCTCAACAGTGATTCAACTGCAGAAGCTCAGATGAAAGCGATAATGTCAGAAAATTGTAACCTGATAAAAGATCTTTTGAACAACACTGTTGGGCATTGCGGTGCTGATCTTTGTTTGTCTCTCCTCATGGATTTGTTTACACTGGAATGGAAAGGTAAAATAATATTCAGTTTTGTAAACAGATCATCAGTAAAATACCCTTTGTTAATATTAATAAATAGCTTGCTTAAGAAAAAAAACCCAAGTCCCCGTGGTAGGTATTAGCCTTGGGTTTCCAGTTACTCAACCTCTTTACAAGTCTTAGAGATCTCATAAACTTTGAATGTTGTAGTAAAAATATTTATAGGGTAAGTCAAAGAAAAACATAAAATTGCATTCAAGTTTTGACAGGAGTAAAACTACTTATCCTGCTTATTTTTTATTATAGAAAACTAGATGCTGTGACCTCACTAAAAAATGATAGTTATTTAAGCAGAAAGGTTGGAAAGGACTTTGTGCATGTTAGTATTTCCTTTCTGAAGTATCAATATTTACCTTGGGAAACTCATAAGTGCTTAATTGGAAAAGACAGACAAGAAGTGCTTGTGGTGTCACAGGCTATTTATGGAGTCACAGCAAAACTTTGCATGATAGTTCCAGATGATACTTAGCCAGAAGCTACACTGACCTGCATTTTCAGTGGTCCAAGATTTGGGCTTGCTAAAGGCTGCATTCACAATGAACACCTGAATTTCACCTCAAGTGCTTCCACTCAACAGTCAGATGCTAGAAAACCCACTTTCAGCTTTGGCCAATCCTGTAGGTGCCTAAAGCTCCTACAGCATTTCCATTTCCACTGGTATCCCCGCTGATACTTACATAAATTATGAAAAAGATGTTGACAAGTCCGATCCAGGCTGAGAGAAACACAGGCTGTTAGGTTCTTGCTCTCTGGTAGTCAGGCTTTTTAGGAGACTTGACAATGAACATCCTGAATCACTAATTTGGCTCAAAAGTTGAGGCCTAAATCCCACAAAAAAGATACAAAGTTTGGTCTGGACTGAGAAGAGAAGTAGAAAATGGTCTGCAGATGCCTTGCTTAAAATATCTGTGTTAATGGTAAGGATTTCTGTTCTGCAAGAGACTGCCCAGTTTAGAAGCTGCTTGATGGGAACAGGAACAGCTTAATCACAGCTCCTGAAAGCAAATGTCACATAGCACACATAGTAGAAGTCTAAGCACTAAGTTATAAAAGACTTGATCTGCAATTTAGGCACTAAAACAAGTGTTTGTTGTTTATTTTTTAAGATCTGAAGTGAAAAATTTGATCACCATATCCCAGAGCATTTGGGCTGGTGGCGCTTCAGATCGTCCAGCTTTCACCTGGCCTCTTCCATGGGAGAGCCACTCCCAGCAACTCCTGGAAAAAAAAATTTCACAAGTATTTTCAACACAAAATTCCCTTTTTTTACTTTAATGGTGAAGACTGATTCCTTCCCCTCAGCAGCAGGGTTTCAGTGATGGCTCAGGGTGGGCAGGCTGCAAGGCACCTATTCCCCAGCCACCCACTGCAGTAGGGATCTCCCAGGATATCTTCTCCTGTAAAAAAGACATTGCATTCCTGATTCATACTAAGTTTTTGATTAAAAAATATGTAATAAAAATGATTTTTTTTCCTTTGGGGTAAACATCAGAAAGCTGTTCCTCTTTAGCTTCAGCAATGCATCCCTATGTGCAGCTCCTGTTTGGGGAGCCCAGCTGAGGGATTTGCTCAGCCTTGTTGGGGGGGTGTGAGGTGGCAGCTCACACTGCTGTACTTAACACCCACAGCTCTGACAGTGTTAACACTCACCTGGAACTTTTTATTGCTATTATAAAATGGGAGTTTAGTTAGCTTACTGTCCCACCATATTTATACAGGAAATATCCAAAGGTTTCAAGACTACAATTCAAGAACTCAAAAAAAAAAGTTGCTATAATAAGTCTCTGTCTCTGTTCTGAGATTTCTTTTTCATTAAGAGGTGACTGATATATGACTGTCCCTTCTCTTTCTTTGTCTTTTGTAGATGAGACATTATGACTTCTCTTAGGGATAGTCTTTAAGTGTAACAGCATAGAAATAATTTCATAAGAACTCTTGCTTCTTGCAGCATCAGCTGCAAGTTACAACACAAAACTACCAAACCCTTGAAGATTATGTGAGAGCCATAATGAGCTATTAAATCAGGTAACCATTATTCTGCATATTACAGTTAAAAAATGTTTTAATGCTGTCTTTTTACCACACTGCTTACTTCGTATGATCCTGTTTTTAATCAACTCCCTCAACAAGAACCATGGATAAATACCACCTTCACATGTGCACACAAGTTCTGAACTTTGAACGAATGTAGTATGTTAATATATATTAATCTGTTTACTTACTTAGCCTGTGTCTGGTCACAGCCAATAAATCCACAAATCCAGGCTGTTGATTGTGTGACGGGCATGTAAGCACACAGAACACAAAGAAAAACTTAGAAATCTGTCAGCTCATGGAAAGCTGGACCTTACTTTCCAAAATGGGATGGTGCATATGCGGAAGATGTGCCTTCAGAAGTGTGCTGCTGGTTACCATGTGCTGGTAGCTTGTTTGGTTTTGCAAAATCATTGAATAGCCTGGGTTGGAAGGGACCTTAAAGATCATCTAGTTCCAACTCCTTTGCCATGGCAGGGACACCTTCCACTAGACCAGGTTGCTCAAAGGCCCATCCAATCTGGCCTTGAACACTTCCAGGGAGGGAGGGTACCCCCACAGCTTCTCTGAACAATCTGTGCCAGTCGCAGAGGAGGAGGATGCTCTCACCTCAAGGTGAGACTTACTAGTTAAGAGCAGTGCACCCAAGTCTCTTGCAAGACATCAAACCATGGGGGTTTCGTGTGATTTTTTTTTTCCTGTCCTTGATAGAACCTGAAAAGGGCTGGGAAAGACTCATGTGTTTCACATGTATGCAGAATTGGTTTCTTTGTAGAATGGACACACAGATATTCATTAGGTGCAAAGATATTGTGCAACCTCACCAAGGAGGCATGTGATACTGTCTTGTTTTGGGTGTGTTAGCACTGAGCTTGATGTTGTAATGACTGTGTGCTGTTCGAGGGCTACGAGTAATTGGCCTCCAGGGATATTGCACTTTGAGTTTGAACTGCATGCTAAAATAATCTGACATCTTGTTTAGAAAGGCAAAAAAAAATCTTTGCCATATTTTATGTCACCTTCTGAATGGGACAAAAGGCAGGGAGGAAGAATCGATGTTTAGGTTCCTCTTGGCACAATCTCTTCATCTCCTCCCTTGTGATTGTCTTTGATATTAAGGCTCATGGGCATGCAGAGCTGGGACACAGCCTTCTGGAATAAAGCTGTGCCTTAATTTGACTGAAAAAAATGCTACTAGTTGTGGGCTTGGGGGATGTGGGTCTCCCCCCTTACAAGAGCTCTGCTTTCTATAAGTGCCTCTGGAGCTTGCTCCGTGTAGTGTACCGGGGGTCCAGTAACACTTTAGTGAAGACAGATGTTAATGCTGAGTGAGCAGAAGCTAACAGACTCACAGAGCAACCTTGGCAGCTCGCCCCATTTTTCAGATTTCAATGTACCTACTAAAAATTAAAAAAAAAAAAAAGGGCAGAAAGCCCTCTCTACATTTTGGCCTAGAGCAAGCTCTGGTGTAAGTAGTTCATCAAGACACACTCTCTAGCTCCTTAAACACACAGCTAGATCAAAATAAAGTATGAAGAGCATAAAGTAACTCACAGACACCATTTATTAACACTGAAGCCTGCTGCAGGAAGAAAGTGACCTAGCAAATATCCTCCCTGAGTAGTAAAATCGCTGCTGTAAGGAGTTATAAGAACTTTTGTGAGCTGTAATTCCCTAAGGAAAAAAAAAAAAAGGAGAGGTTTGTACAATCTTTCATCTCTGCTTGAAAGCAGAAATAAAAAGCCTACCCCTAAACTACTAGGTGCTTGTGAACAGCATGCTAATAATGTCATCTTCTGTCTGGTCTTAAAGGAAAAGGGCAGATATGGAAAGGTAACAAACCCACAAACACTGCTGGTCAGCTTTATGAGTGCTACAACTTCAAAGACTGGAAGAAATGCTCCCCAGACTGGCTGTTTTGAGGATCAAGAGTTCAGGAGATTTAAAGGGCATTTATTAGAGAAAATCTGCATAAGAAACTAACAGTCCCTGATAATACTACAAATAGATATCTTGCACTGGCAGTCCTGCTGTACCAAACCTACTTTGGCTCTGAGGAAAAGCTGACAATATGAGCTTTCTTATTTTCTGCTTCTACACGTTGTATTTTAACCAAGCATGTTTTACACAAGGCTGCAGTGTGCTGATGTGCGCAAATACCATCCCTTTTTTACTGGCGCCTAAACTGAGATGGAGGAGAAGTGCAGCCAAAATTTTCATAAGCAATCTTAGGTTTGGGATCCTTCCATCTGGGCTGCTGAGTGTGAGATATGCGGGCATGCTTATCAGGGCACTCCAAACCGACGCAATAGGAGATGTGGAGGGTACTGCTCTGCCCTGAGTGGATGCTCTAGATAGAAAAGAGGAAAGCATTACAGGATGCAACAGGGAAACAGATTTCATAATCCAAGTGGTCTCATAATTAAAATATTCATTCTCTGTTCTGCAAACAAGCAGAACTGTGACGATTTAGTACTTTTGGTTTGCTTTTTTTTATTATTATTCTTGCAAAGCATAATGCATTAGTTTTATGTGGCACATGAAGTACTTTTGGCAGTGTAAGAATAATGTGGATGTGCAAGTTCCTTAAACACTCTGATACCTTTATCAATGCTGAGCAAGAAAACCAAGGCAGAAAAGTTGTTCCGAGCTATGTTCAATTAAATATATTCTTGCTTATCCTCTCTCTGTATCCATTTTTTTCCCCATGGCAACTGCTGACCTGAGTTTAGCTGCACAGCGTCTAAGAAAGTTTACAGCAAATGTTCTAGCAATCAGAAAAGTGATCATCCTCAAAGGATTTAAGACAGTGAAGGGAATGCACATAAAACAGAAAAGCTAGAATGATCTGTCCATTTGCCTCACAAACAGTGAAATCTGCTAAAAAGAAATGCAGCAGATTGTGTGCTAGATGCCAGCACTGTGCTTGCACATAATGAGTTAACCAGTAAGTTGACCAAAATAAATGTGCGTTTTTTCTCTTCTGTGGACAACTGAGTCTCTAACAAGAACCACGTCTGTAATAAAAGTTATGATGTCTCTAGCAGGAACTGGTAGTGCAAATCAAACATACCATTAGCTTGTCAGGCTCAGCCAAGTGAAATAACAAGCAGCTGGGTAGTGCTGTACACTGAAATGGAAAACTGTTGCCCCTTAACAGAAGATTTCCTCAGAGAAAATTAAGCATGAGGGGCAGCGACAGACCTGGTTATTCATGAGCACGGTGTCACGGGGAGGTCAGTGAAAGGACCTTACTTAAACCATCATTCTGGTTCAGGAAATGCTGCCAGACTCCTGAAGTTAGAGGAGCAAGCTCTCCCCAACACCTTGATGAGTAAATCAGGGCAGTGGGGAAGTGCCTGGCACCAGGGAAAATGGAGAAGGAAGGTGCAACAAGCGATTTCCCATCTAACCAGCCACACTTGGCCGTGAGACCCAAGTCTTTCAGCTCTGAGAAGTTGGAGTGGAGGATGGAGTGTGACTGGGTAAGAGGGAGGAACGTGGATGTTTTCTGTTTCTAAGGGTACTGAAGAATAAACCTGTAAAGGGAAACATTTCCTGTTGCAGGCAGGGAATTGGATGCAGGTTGCACTGGGCTTGATGAGTTTTTGTACTTTGGGCTTTCAGCTAAACCCGAGCTGTTTGTGTTGTCGCATGCCCTTTTACAAGCTTTTGGCTGATGGAGCCTGGGTGGCAGAGTGGAAAATTGTTTGGGAGGTTTGTGTAGCCATGTGTGTGTTCTGTAGCCCCAAAGCCAGACATTGTTTATGGAGTCCTGCGAGAGACCCTGGTAATCGCAGCTGATTTGCAAAGGCATATCTGTTGCCCATGTGTATCAATTAGATTTCAGTATCTGTGTACAAGTCATAGATGTGATATTGATCCTGCTGCTAGCAGCCAGCTGAGAACATTTTTGCGCTCGTCCGGAGAGTGACACAGCTGTTAAGCCATGGTACTCAATTTCCAAAAATTTCAGAAGTGCAACCCTCTTTCAAGTGCAAGCCTGTGTCTAGCAGCTCCCTTCTACTGAATTCCAGCCCACAAAATGTCCACAGACATCTCCTCAGCACAGCCACCCACCCAGGCAAAAGCCCTCTATATATTTTCGGGCTGGTGGTCTATAAAGGAGAAATTTGGGCTACACTTTCCAGGAGCCAGCTCTTAAAAGAAAGAATTTTTAAGGAGATAAACTTCGTTTTTTAGAGTTCTGAGTGCCGTTGGTTCACATCCTTTTCTTGGAATGTGCACAAGTCTGAATAGAAAGTGAAGGAAACATTTTGACCAAAAAGCTTTCATTTCACAGAACAATTCTAAACCATTTCCATGTGCCTGTGCAACAGGTAGGCGCTGCTTCCACCAGTGACATGTCTACCTCAAGCCCAAGGGAGTGTCACAGCACCTCTCCTGAAGAGGAATGGTCAGGCTATTTCTGGGTCAGCAAAGGTCTCCCCAGTTCCTGTCAGGTTCTCCAGCTCTCAGTCTCCTGTGGGGCACCACAGATCTCACAGGCTCAGCCCCAGCTGACACTGCCCAGGGCATTATTCGCACTCCAGGTTTTCGGAATAAGACTTGGAGTGCAAAAGGCACTGCAAAGTTTTGACCCATCTGTAACTACAATTGGTTAGAAAAATGCTACAAATATATTGTGAAAGAAAAACTCCAAATGCTTTTCTTTGCAAGTCCTTCAATTTCTTTTTAAAAATTTAAAAATACAGTTATGCTAATTTTTCTTACAGTAACAAGAGAGGAAAACCCTCTCCCTTTCATCATTCCCTGCCTCAGGAAAAAGGGAAAAAATGGAGGGAGGAAGAAAAGTGGGTTGCTGGGATGATAATGACTTGAAATGTTTTTCTTCTTGAAAAGTTAAAACATTTTGGAAAGAAATTTTCCACATTTCTTCTTGCTTTTGAAAGATCCTTTTAATGAAAAATGCTTTAAACTCCAAGTACTGGCTAACTTTATAAACAAAATTCCTTCCCTTTTTTATTAAGGGAAATAAACAAGGCACAAGTGATGGCTGAAGCAACAATTTCCAAGATGATTGACACACAGGAACTTTTATCTTTTCAACCATAAACTTTGATTGGTTTTTGTCCCCCCGCCTCACTTCCTCTTTTCCTCTTGCTAAAAATTATTGCCTTTCAGTTTGTTTTAATGGTGTTTATGTAATGTCATAAATATTCTTATTTAGAACTGTAATTATTCCCTACGATTATTTCTGTTCATTCTGAGAGGTTGTGCAAGTTTTTCACTGGAGGGTATGTCTTTTATGTTCATGTGTTTCTCCATGTAAAAGGCAATATGTCCATTACTAAAGCTGTGCCTGGGAAGGCAGGATTAATGCTTTTCCTTTTTCCTGTGGCAATGTTTGGAAGCGGTTTTGTGGAGTGTTTAGTATCATTCCTCTTTGGGTTGGGATTAAGGTAATTGACAGGGGTTTGGGCCAGGGGTCCTTTATCTGTCCAGCCTTGGCTGCATGGGGTGGAAGCATGCCATGGCCAAATTTACTTCCTTTCTCTTTCTTTTATATCTCGTTAGTCTGCCTGTGTTTTCGATTTCAGAGGAATTCCTATAAATACACCGTCTGTAGCTGCTAATTGTGGGTAAAACATCAGCTATGTGGAGGCACTGGGAGTTTTCTCAAAATAAGGACTATGGGTCTTAGACCTCTGTATTCTCTGAAAGGTAATTGCAGTATGTGGAGATAATGATCAGCATTTTTGCGACAACTGTTCTGTGTTACGTTAGGGCAAACAGTTGAAATCAGACCTTAAATAACAGCCTGAGCCTCATCCAACACTGCAGAAGTGACTGACAGTGCGTAAGGGCCAGATACGTGTACATGGTGCCCAGCACGTTTACCTTTGGTGTTGTGCCTCATGTAATGAGTTAAAAGAAGATGGATAGCAAGAATTCTCTGCCCCAGAGCAAAGGAAAAAAAGCTTGGAGGAACCAAGTAAAAGTTATACGTTGTAGAATACATATTTAAAATACACAGCTTGTCTGCTTCAGTGCATTTCAGGCCTATTTTTACATGGTACCATTTTTCCCTAATGTCTTAGTAGCTTGAAGAGCTTAATCTTCTGGAAATGTTTGGCTGTCATCCTCTTAGATGGTTTCACAAGAAATCATGTTAATGCCCAGATGAATTGACTGTGATTATTCAGCGTAAAAGGAAGGAAATTATGTACTATTTGGGGAACTTGTAGAGTTTAATTTTTGTTCAATCCATTTGCAGAAGCCCTCTGGGCAGCTTCTAGCGTGGCTGGGGAAGAGTTTGTAGCAGGGGATGCCTTTGTTTAACACGCAAAGTAGGAATAGGCAGAAAGCACAGGGCCAGAACTGCTCTCAGCACTGCAGGAGCCCCACAGGGACCCCTTCGATACATGGAGGAAACCTGCTCGATGCTGTGGGGGTCCTGCGACCACAGAAGGAGTCAGCAGGACCAGTGGGGAGAGGATAACCTGGCACCTGAGGGAAGAAGAGAGCACTGTACACGGCGCTCACTAAGCCAGACTGTGGTTTTGTCATGCTCATTCAGTTGTATCTGTGTCTAAAAAAAGAAAAGAAGAATGAAAAAGTGACTAGAATGCAGTTTAAATAAAACAATCTATAAAAACAGGCAGGAAAACAGTGGGAGACCATGGTGGAAAATCCCAGAAGAGGTGGATGTCCCCACACGTTCCCTTTTTCAGGCCCCTGTCACAGCGCTGTATATCTCATTAGGTCATGTTTACCCAAGACGCTTGTTTTCTATCTTCTGATTCAGCCAGAGACAGGACACAGGGAGGACAATGCCTGTCCTAAGTGACCACCGATGGAGCCAGTCCTATTCATGGATTAGGGCTGCCATGGAAACTTGGTTTGCAGAGTGCACCACTGCAAACATGGAATGAATGTCCAGGTCAGCACCCGAGATTAAAGGGGAGGGAAGGAGAGTGTTGAGCAACTGTTTGCTGAATTCATTTCAGGAGCTTTCCCAGAATTGTCCAATATTCCAGATATTGAAAGGAAGAGTTTTTAGTTAAAACCAGAGCGAGGATTCCCCTTGTTTAAGAAAACAGTTGTGTCTTTTGGATGCATTCAATGAAGGACAGCAGCAGAGCTGAGCTAAGTATCGATTTAACCTCAGAATAACCTTAAAAGACCTAAAATAGGTTTAATGGTCAGTTGTATGCTGAAAATGAATCCCAGAGGGCTTATCATTTAATGTAATGATTTACACAACCTGTTATCAGCCACTAGATTAGGAGTTCTACTTGGGATTCTGATTTTGATCATTTTGAAACCAAACACACACTCAGGTTTTGAATGTATGAATCCATCAGCTAGCTAATTCCAGGTATGTTAAAAGCATGAATGACTGCTTCATGACCTGTAAATAAAACTTCTCTTACAGTCTCAAAAATGAAATTTGCAGCAAAGTATATTTTAAAAAACATATCTGCTTTTCTGCTTGGTTTTTTTTTTCATACCTGGAATGATGTATTTTCTTCTTTCCAAGTCACCTAGCTGGAGGATAGCCTGTGATTTGGGAGACTGAGATTTACATCCTCCTCCATGGCCTAGGACAAGTTCCTCTGTTAGAGGAGTTCAGAAAAAAGTGGGTGTGCTCTCTGCAGCTTGGCAGGGTCTGTCCCAAGGGCTCCCCACAGGGTGTGAAATGTTCAGCTCGAAGCTGAGCACCTGGGAACTCAGCTCTGAAACCAAGTGCAGATGCATAGAAAATACCTTACAAGCCAGGAGAGCGATTCATCACCTCAAGCCTTAGACTTGAAGGGAGTAGAGATGGTTAATGTGGTTTTATTAATTTCTTGCTTAAACCTTTGCTCTTAGACCCAGCTGTGAACAGCACAGTCAGGTCAGAAGGAAAAGGTAGTATGTGAAATCCTGGGATATAGCTATAGCACTTTGATAAGTGCACCTTCCTAGGTGGATGCTGACATCCTGAATGTTGTTACTTTACTGTAGTTTTCAGCCAATTGGACACCCATTTTGGAGAACTTTTGTTTAAAACTTATGTCCTTAGCAAGGGAAATGTCAGAAAACACATTAAACTCAAAATAGAACCCATGGATCCTTTTCCAGGCAGTAAAATGTTTTCTCTCTCGGTGGAAAAGACTGTGGTTTGACAGTCTTTCTTCACAAATCCAAGTTAACCAGTTCTTTTTATCAGAGTTATTCCTATTTGCTATGAGGCAGTTGCTAAATACTGTGTTCAAGTATACTGGTTGGTCATTCCCCAAATTTTTCATTTCTGCATGAGATAGCATGTCAACCTTTCTCTAGAGCTCTGGGGCCTCATGAACCCTCAGGTGTTTCTAATAGCTCAGCAGTTGTCCTGGTTAAGATGAAAACTGGATTTCCTCATCCCTTCCTTGTGCTGGTCTTATGCTGAGAAGCTGGAAGATTTAAAACCTTGCTGAAGAAAAAAAATGAAGTAGGGGAGAAGTGCTGGAAAGAAAATAATGTTCACAGTTTTTATTGGAAGGGACACCTTGATTCGTGGGCATGAAGTTGAAAAGAGGAACAGATTGTGGGCTACATAAAACTAGACACTAGCAGTGAACGCAAGAAAACATTCAGCTCTCACACAGTGCCCTCTAAATTATCTGTCTGCAGCAGCACAGTGCACGAATATGAACTGAAAGAAGGGAACCTGCAAAAGTTTTTTGTCCTCGTGTTAATGATGGAGAAACTGGAGCCATCTGTGCAGATCTAGATTTGTAGGTTCTGCTTGGGCATGCTCATCTCTGCAGAGCTGCCACAGGATCTCGACTGACACATGCGCAGGCAAACCTCAGCCACCTTCTTACTCGGGTTTCCCTTGGGTAAGTGACCTGAACAAAAGGATCTGAACAAAATTTGTCTCTCAGCCTGTGGCTCAGTATGTAAAAATTCACATGCATGTGCATCCAGCTCGCTCTGACTGGGATGCCTCAAAGCTGACTTTTCTGCTTATAGAAATGTTAATAGTTTCTTGCTAAATAACTGAAGAGGTTCCTTACTCATTTACGTATGTTTTGTATTATCTTTGTTCCTGCTTTTTGGGATTTATTCTTCCCTCCCACAACTTGCCACTATCCTCTTCATTAACCCGCTTGAATAAAGCTGATATTTTGTGATTTATTGTTCCAAGTCACCAGTCAGAAAAATAGCTGTGACCCTGCTTGGTTAAAGGAAAACATTTAATACCAAATTTTGTCCTTCCTGTGCTTCAAAACATTTTTTTCTCTGCCCTCAGTAAGAGATGAAAAGATGACCCTGTAGAGAACAAGTCTCCATTAAATCAGCTATTGGAGAGGAGGCAGGCTGGGGTTTTTGTCTGAGTTTATTTTGGTTTGTGCTTAAATATATTTTGTTAACCCATGTTGGAAAAAAAAAAAAGAGAAGGGAGTTGCTAAAAGAAGGGCAATTGCATCCTCCCACTGGAGTTCAGCCTATAAGCTACCCTTTCTTGGGAGCTGGTTTGATTTCCCTTGGATTTTGCTTCTGCAGGCAGGATGTTTTATCTGCCTTTTAGCCTCTGACCCAGAGGTGTGACCTTTTCACTTTTATCTCTTTCAGAGTAAGTCTGGGCCCTGTCAAAGTTCCTGGAGAGCCTAATGGTAAGTGCAGAGCAAAAAGGGTCATTTCTGACAGTACAGAGGATGGAGCGCTGTGGCGGGTGACGGTGAGGTGCCTCCAGGCTGGTCCCAGGGACAGGTACCTGTGGTCGTGCAGCTCAAGCAGTCGTCTCTGTTGACACTGAGCAGGAAGGACGGTTTGAGTGTGGACGACTGAAGGCTAATCCCCACTAAACCCATCTTTGCCTCCCACCCTAGCGGTGCAGCAGCAAGAAATAAAGGCACAATTAGTTTCAGGAGAGATGCTTGTTTATTTCCTTTTGTTTGAAGCAGATAGATTTAGTCCTGGTATAAAATGGCTTGTGGGAATAATATCCAGCTGTTACTATTGCCTTTGTGTTTTTTAACTCTCATTTCTTTCTCTTGCAAAGTCTATTCTGTGTCCTTGAATGCAAGATGTGTCCAGTTTTAAAAATATACTTTCACTTCTTGTATTTTACAGATCTGCAAAACCTAGGGTTTGGGATGCCTTACAGCAGCAATGTCAGAAACAGTGTATCTCAAAAGCCAGCTGAAGAGAACGGGGAAAATCGGCACAAGAAAAATGGATCTGTGATGCCGAGCTGCCTGGGAGGTCTCCTACCAGGACCCTTCCTGATGCTGGAGCAGGAAGAGAAGCTGCATAAGTGATGTGATAGAATTTCCCCTTTGTGCTGCTGGTATCTGTTTCAGAGCTGAGGCAGCGGCTGCTGTGACGTGTCCTGCTCGTCCTGCTGAGCATCGAAGGAGGCAAGCCATGGAGGAGCTGCAGAGGCTCACCCTGCCTCAGGCTGCTTTGTGATGCATCAGTATGTGTGGAACAAGATCTCCTTCAGGCTGGTTTGATTTATTTCCTGACCTCAGTGAAGAAGAGAGAAAGGAAAAGGCGAATAACAGCTACCCGCTGTGGGATTCCCTCCTTCTGTTTTGGAAAAGAAAGTGCAGAAGGGAGTAAGAGAGCCAGGGAAAATGAGTGAGGTGTTTTTTGTGTTTTTGATTCAAAGCCTGCAGTCTGCCCACGTGGTTCCCCTTGGTTCCAGTGGGTGTGAGTTTGGACCAGAGCTTGTTTTGAGAAAAGGGATACGAAGAGAGTGCAGAGAATTCCTTTGCAAGAGAAGGTCACAGGGAAACCTCTCTGCCACACATTGTGAGGAATGAAGTCTGGCTGGAGATCCTCTTTGCAATGAGACATAGGGAGGTGACGTATTCTGTTAGGGGAAGGGAGAGCTTTCAAATATTTGGTTTTTATTTTAAAAATTCCCACATAAATTTTCTGTGGAAAGGAAAGATTCCTCATGGAAACTTCCCACAAAAAAATAGAGCTGCTCTCTATAAAAACTTTTCCAGTTTTAAACAGAAGCATTTCAATTCAGCTTATCCTAGAGATGAGGGCTCTGACTACCTCTGAAGGGAGGTGTGGATCAGGAGTGCAATCTTTATAGATATGGGTCAATATAGCTGCAAAATGGGCTGTAGCACGTATTCAGTATCCTGTAAAAAACACAAGACAACGAAGATTAGGGAGTCCTCCCTTTTCCAGCTTTCTTGTGCCCAAAAGCCACTTTGTGCATGTGCAGTAGCTCTAATGGACCAGAGCCCACCATAGTAAAACCAGTCATCTGCTAATAACACAGCCCAAAAAACCCAGGACCCTTTGCTATAAACAATGCTTTTGCTTTTTTTCTACAAGACACTTGTTACTAAGCATGAAGATGGCTTGTACGCTGTATTGCACATGGCTCATTTCTTCGTTATACTCCCAGTTATACACCCAGTTATAATCCATCAGTTTTGGTGGAGTCAATTCATCTGCAACATCTCTGCTCTCCCTCAGACCAGCCTGCTGCGTGCCAGAGACTGGTGCTCATCCCAGCTTCCAGAGTGTGCCACATCAGTGAGACATGAATCATGGTGTTTGAGATTTGCAGATGAAGTTTCAGATTTCCAGCTCTTCTCTTTGATTGTGACAGTGCTCTTATTTACCTTTCTGTTTTTGTTAAAAAAATTAAATGTTAAGGCAGGAAAAATAAAAGTTTGCCCAGAAGTGAACTGTGAATGTACATTTCTCAGTGGACATTCTGCATTTATTTCCTAAAATAACTTTTCTTCAAGAACTTTTTTTTTTTTTGGTCTGGGAGATTAATTAAAAAAACCCCCAAAAGCAGTTTATTGGAAGTCATGGGCAGAGAATTAATTCGGTTCACATTGATGGTCTCCTCCAGGCTAATGGTCGAAATTGGCTTTAAAAAAACCACTGCATTATTGTAAGGAGTTTGTCTTGCATGAAAAATAAATAACCTTTCAATGGTCAGGATTTATTGTGGTAACTCGTCATGAATCAGTGTAAAGGACAATATCGAACGATAAAAACTGTATTTTGCCACTGTAGTGGATCTTAAAGTTTTTAAATGTCTGATGTCAATTTCATCAGCTCTTCCTAAAACAAAAAAGCTTCTCAACCTCCCATGGAAGCTGCAGAAGAATGGAGCCAAATGCACTATGCAGTCTCTCCTTCTAGTTTAGTATCCCCTTCCTTGGAACTTTCAGCTGCCATCAGATGATTGTAACTTCTGACAAAGTCTCTAGTGCTTCTTCCTCATGGTAGGATTCGAATCTAGGTATCTGTTGCTGTTCTCTAGCTGTATATAGGTATCTTCATGATGGGCGGACCCTCAAGCTCATAAACTTTCAACCTTCCCTCCTCCTTTACCAAGCAATTTATTAAAAGCAACCAACACCTGAAAACAATCCTCCCATGTATCAGGCAAAAGTGGATGAGGGTCCAATCTGGGTCTGGAAAGCCTGGGTACAACTCTCAGCCCTGCCACATAACTTCTCTGCAAGTAATTATGCTGCATTGTACCCCACATATAAAATGGAGACATAAAAATGGTCAGTCAAAATAGTGGTCTCAAGTCTTACCTCAAAACTTGCCATGTCACCAAAATGTTTCATTTGTTTACTCTCTGAATTTGAGCTTGTGGGATCTGAGAATCTGAGCCACATTCAGTCTTTTTTCTGAAAATATCTTGAGCAACAGGCTTTTGGCAGAACAGGACCACACGTGAAATTCTCAAAGTTGGCCCATGTGGCATCTGTCCATCTTCAGGCTTTAAGCTTGACACATTGTACCTGACAGTGATGTTAGCTGGAGTTTTGATTTTGGAGGCATTTTTATACAAAGAAAAGCAGAACAGGCTTTGTTACACGTGCTTGAATGTATATTGCTGGAATGTTATACTTCATTTGGACATATACCTGTTACCTGTTGTCAGAACAGCTTTTGATGATGCTTGCTGCCTCTTCACCAATAGACTTTAGCAGTGCACTGGTGAATGGTGAATTTCTTAAAGCAGAGAGGCTTCTCAGATCTATACTTTTTCCAACTTTGTCAGAGGCAATATTGTTTGCGTTTTTGCAATCCCTATTGCAGACATTTAATTGCAGGATGATTCAGGGCACTCTAAGCAGCCAAATTTCCCTGTACAGTCAAAGAGGAGCAGTTTCTCCAAGGGTGTTTCGAAGCATGGCTATTGGCTGCCCAGTGCTAGACAGTATGACTGTCTCCTTCCCAAATAATTGAGCCTCTCACAAGAAAACCATGAATCAGGCTGAAAAATTGCAGGACTGCTTAGAAACAGAAAGGGTAATTTTGTTTGCTTTTCTAAGTGCACTTGTGTCAGATTTTCAGACTGCTCTTCTCCAGCCATGTGTTTGAGCTCCATGTGGACTCTAGTTTCTTGACTCTGGGGCTCCTGCAGTAAGAATTCTAATATAGAGAGCTATAAAGGCTCAGAAAACAGCTGGTGGAGAGGTCTTGTTCACCTGGCACCTTGGCAGCCTGTTGGCAGGGCTGGCTGGGAATCTTTGGGGACACGGCGCTAATGGATGAGGACCTCTGGTTTGGAGTCCCTCAAGGTGCAATGAGCAGGGACCATGGGGCTTGGTTTCCCTGGGACCGTGTCCTCCGAACTGACATAAGACAGGATTTTCTTTTCATAGAATGGATGCGAATCTTATTCCTTTCCCAGCTTCTAAGGGACGTATCCTGCAGGGTTCTGTGCACAGAGGAGGTGAAATCTAAGTACCTGATGCACACAGAGAAAAGTGTCAAATTTGGTCTTAGCTTTTTGTGATTACAGATTTGCAGCTACAGTGAATGCACCACTGCCTTGTTCTTCCCCAAGGTGGGTTTCTATTCAGCTACTGCAGATTGATTTTTCAATCCCACCCTTGAAAACTTGCTGTCACAGTTTTGGTAATGTTAGTTAGCAGTGTTGCCTCTTTTATGCCATATATTATCTTCTCTTGATGATATTCAGTGTGGTGATATGCATATGCAAACTGTATTTCCTGGGACATACAGTGATTTCAGGCAAACAAAGGAAAAAAAAAGAAGTGAAAAAGTGGTTCTGGATATATTCATTCAGTTGCCTGAATGTAAAAGGTGGCAAGAGGCATATGAAAATTTTCATTAGCCTGTGTTAGAGACACAAAAGTTTGGGTAATAAGGACCTATTATTATTTCAGATTACATAAGCCTTAAGAGAAAACCTTTATGAAACTCTTAGGATGCAGTCATATATTCCCTCCCCATGCTACAAGCTCTCTGTCTCCCTCTTTGATGGGAGTAGATCTGTAACCTGGTTTCTATAATTCCCATCCAAACTTTTTATAATATGGTTCATTCTAGTAATGCCACTGATAACACTAAAACCAGCCAATTCCCTAGGATATATATGTGCAATATATGTTTTATATAGTATCCTCCCTATAAAGTATCCTGAGGAAAAATTGACAATGGGAAGTGGAGTAGACAGGAAAAATATGGGGCAGCACCACTTTCATATGGGCAGTGGGAGAAAGTTTTTTTCATTACAGAAACGTTAAATATAGGTTTAGTCAAGACAAAAAGAGGGAACTGTGGCTGAAGTGGAAAAAGTGCAATGAGAAATAGTTCTTTTTCTGATAAGCAGAGAAATGGAAAATATGTTTTGAGATTTAGGTTCAGAAAAGTCATAACTGAAGAAGAAACAGAAGTAGTGAAAGAGCAGATCAAGGAACAGGTATAGTGCAGAAGGACTGGAAAAATGTCGGTGTCTGTGGGCTCAGAAGATGAGGCAAGCCTAAGATTTTGAAAATTAAGGACTGAAAATTCTGAAAATTAAGGCACTGGAGGGGAAATCACTAACTGTGGGATATTTAGAGAACAGCAGA